>NW_014577889.1:157173-157921 GCF_000485595.1 Priapulus caudatus | reverse complement strand
TCTTCTCTTCTCTTCTCTTCTCTTCTCTTCTCCTCTCTTCTCATCTCTTCTCTTCTCTTCTCCTCTCTTCTCTCCTATCTTCTCCTCTCTTCTCCTTTCTTCTCCTCTCTTCTCTCCTATCTTCTCCTCTCTTCTCCTCTCGTCTCCTCTCTCCTTCTTTCTTCTCCTCTCTTATCTCCTATCTTCTCCTCTCTTCTCCTCTCTTCTCCTCTCTTCTCTACTCTTCTCCTCTCTTCTCCTCTCTTCTCCTCTCTTCTCCTTTCCTCTCCTCTCTTCTCCTCTATTTTCCTTTCTTCTCCTCTCTTCTCCTCTCTCCTCTTCTCTTCTCTCTTATCTTCCCCTCTCCTCTTCTCTCCTCTCATCTCTTTTCCTCTTTTCTCTTCTCCTCTCTTCTTTCCTATCTTCTCCTCTTTTCTCCTCTCCTCTTTTCTCCTCTTTTCTCTTCTCTTCTCATCTCTTCTCTCTTTTTCTCTCTTCTTTCCTATCTTCTTCTCTCTTATTCTCTCTTCTTCTCTCTTCTCCTCTCTTCTCATATCTTTTCTTTTCTCCTCTCTTCTCTCCTATCTTCTTCTCTCTTCTCCTCTCTTCTCCTCTCTTCTCCTATCTTCTCCTCTCTTCTCCTCTTTTCTCATCTCCTCTCTTCTCTCTTCTCCTCTCCTCTCATCTCTTCTCCTCTCTTCTCCTCTCTTCTCCTCTCTTCTCCTCTCTTCTCTCTTCTCCTCTCTTCTTCTCTCTTCTTCTCTCTTCT
>NW_014577889.1:146086-149920 GCF_000485595.1 Priapulus caudatus | reverse complement strand
GAATAATAATAATAGAACTATTAATAATAATAACAATAATAATAATAATAATAATAATACTAATAATAATAGATCTATTATTATCATTATATATATATTATAATTATTAATATTATTATTATTTAGAATTATAATAAATTAATAGATCTATTTTTATTCAGTCCTGATACAATCAAGTTGTCGTGGTAGACCGTAATAAATATTAACCGTAATAAGTTATAAGTATTATTACGATCATAATCAGTTAGTAATTATTTAATAATAAATAATTTAATAAATTAATTAATTAATAATAATCAGTATCGTCTGCGTTGCTTCGCCCCGCAGGCAGCGCGAGGAGGACGAGGCGGACTATTACAGCCGTCACCGACACCGCAGCCTCGACAACGACACATACGATGACTCATCATACGAACCTCGCGGATTTATGAGCAAGTAAGTAATTAAAATTCATTAATTAAAATTCATTAATTAGCGCTGACTCACTTGCTCACTTACGCATCTATTCATTTAGTGAATCCTCTTCGTGAGTACGTTCTCACTCACTCACGCAGTCACTTACTCACTTACTCACGCACTCATTCACTCACTCACTCACTCAATCATTCACTCACTCACTCACTCTCTCACTTACTCACTCACTCACTCACTCAATCACTCAATCACTCAATCACTCAATCACTCACTCACTCGCTTGCTCGCTTGCTCGCTTTCTCACTTCGATACCCAAACGTCTTCGTTCCAAAAATAACATGAGGTCTGGACTAAAGATATCCACCGCTCGCGGTTTCGGGCTATTTGTTCTCTGCTCTAGCAATTTCAATAAAAACGAGAACGTGCTCTCTGTTAGTTAGCCTGTGTTAACAGAAGGCGGCGGTACAGTCTCGATCTGGTGTGCTTTATTTATTCACACTCGCTCGTCGGTTCCGATTGTGTAAAAACATTCAATGCGGCAATGAAAAAAATGCAAAGTGACATCGCTTCCGGCCGGACCCGTCTGCCAAGTAATGAGGAAGTCACGAGGTCGTCCCTGTCACGTGGGAGCAGGAGGGCTTGTGATGGTCACCCTGTGATAGGTGGACAGGGTGCTAGCATCTGTGGCGGGCGCAGTTGCCTCAACAGATACAACAACAATGTGAATAACACACAATGAACTGTAGAATCGAAGGCATAGATGATAGAACGAAAATTATATATAATTATTATAATATTACATTATTATTAATTATATATTCCTTTAGTCTCCACCTCTAGTCTACATTAGGCGAAGCTTTCTCCTTACAATCAAGACACGTTGACCGGCTGCACCTTAAATTTTCCATGATCTCAAATCGTCTGCTTTGATAGAAAGAAGTTCGTTGATACAACATATAGCAAAGAGAATGTTGGAGACTTGACGTATACTATATACGTATTCACGTATAATACGTATATCTATTATTTTATATTACGTGTATTTGGTATAGAATCCGTACGTTTATTTCGCGTATACATGCAGCTACTCGTGTGGCTGTAGTTGCAGCGACGCTGTGTAGTACAGCGAAGACCATAACAACTATAGAGCCAATGCGTTTGCAGTCGACCCTCGATTCAAGCAGAAATATAAATCTTTAGAGACTGCTGCGCCATCAATGGCTGCGCTGCCCTCTCTCCACCCATCGACGCGAACGCCATTGTCATTACCCGTCGACTGCGCGTGGGCAGTTCATTTCCCCGTGCCGGTACACGTCACTGTGGAGACGCCATCGACCGCAACGCGCTGCTCCGGCGTCGGCAGCGGTGACTGCTCGATGCCCCGTCAAGGCCAAGGTCGTTGCTACTGTCAAGGTCAAGGTTGTCGTCGTTATTGTTCGCGTCACGGCCGCTCGCTCGCGGCCCCACAGCACGCCGGCACCTGCGCTTCCTCTGTGCGCGCTGTGCTCGGTTATGCGCTCCTGCTCCGCGATTCTCATTCAGCGTCCCCCCCCCTTTCTTTTCCTCTCTTCTCTTCTCTTCTCTTCTCTTCTCCTTTCTTCTCCTCTCTTCTCTCCTATGGTTCTCCTCTCTTCTCCTCTCGTCTCCTCTCTCCTTCTCTCTTCTCCTCTCTTCTCTCCTATCTTCTCCTCTCTTCTCCTCTCTTCTCTTCTCTTCTCCTCTCTTCTCCTCTCTTCTCCTCTCTTCTCCTCTCTTCTACTCTCTTCTCCTCTCTTCTCCTCTGTTTTCCTCTCTTCTCCTCTCTTCTCCTCTCTCCTCTTCTCTTTTCCTCTCTTCTCTCCTATGTTCTCCTCTCCTCTCATTTCCTCTCTTCTCCTCTTTTCTCTTCTCCTCTCTTCTCTCCTATCTTCTCATCTTCTCTCCTCTCCTCTTTTCTCCTCTTTTCTCTTCTCTTCTCATCTCTTCTCTCTTCTTCTCTCTTCTCTCCTATCTTCTTCTCTCTTCTCCTCTCTTCTCCTCTCTTTTCTTTTCTCCTCTTTTCTCTCCTATCTTCTTCTCTCTTCTCCTCTCTTCTTCTCTCTCCTCTTCTCTTCTCCTCTCTTCTCTCCTATCTTCTCCTCTCCTCTCCTCTCCTCTCCTCTCCTCTTTTCTCTTCTCCTCTCTTCTCTCCTATCTTCTCCTCTTCTCTCCTCTCCTCTTTTCTCCTCTTTTCTCTTCTCTTCTCATCTCTTCTCTCTTCTTCTCTCTTCTCTCCTATCTTCTCCTCTCTTCTTCTCTCTTCTCCTCTCTTCTCATATCTTTTCTTTTCTCCTCTCTTCTCTCCTATCTTCTTCTCTCTTCTCATCTCTTCTCCTCTCTTCTCCTCTCTTCTCCTCTCTTTTCCTTTATTTTCCTCTCTTCTCCTCTCTTCTCCTCTCTTCTCCTCTCTTCTCCTCTCTTCGCTTCTCTCTTCTCCTTTCTTCTCCTCTTCTCTCCTATCTTCTCCTCTCTTCTTCTCTCTTCTCCTCTCTTCTCATATCTTCTCTTTTCTCCTCTTTTCTCTCCTATCTTCTCTTCTCTTCTCCTCTCTTCTCCTCTCTTCTCCTCTCTTCTCTCCTATCTTCTCCGCTCTTCTTTTCTCTTCTCTCCTATCTTCTTCTCTCTTTTCCTCTCTTCTCCTCTCTTATCTCTTATCTTCTCCTCTCTTCTCATATCTTCTCTCCTTTGTTCTCCTCTCTTTTTTTCTCTTCTCCTCTCTTCTCCTCTCTTCTCTCCTATCTTCTCCGCTCTTCTCTTCTCTTCTTTCCTATCTTCTTCTCTCTTTTCCTCTCTTCTCCTCTCTTATCTCTTTTCTTTTCTTCTCTTCTTCTCTCTTCTCCTCTCTTCTCCTCTCTTCCCATTTCTTCTCTTCTATCTTCTCCTCTCTTCTCTTTTCTTCTCCTCTCTTCTCCTCTCTTCTCCTCTCTTCTCATCTCTTCTCTCCTTTGTTCTCCTCTCTTCTCTTCTCTTCTCCTCTCTTTTCCTCTCTTCCCTCTTATCTTCTCCGCTCTTCTCTTCTTTTCTCTCCTATCTTCTTCTCTCTTTTTCTCTCATCTTCTCTCTTATCTCTTATCTTCTCCTCTCTTCTCCTCTCTTCTCCTCTCTTCTCCTCTCTTCTCCTCTCTTCTCCTCTCTTCTCCTCTCTTCTCCTCTCTTCTCTCCTATCTTCTCCTCTCTTCTCCTCTTCTTTCCTCTCTTCTCCTGTCCCCTCCTCTTCTTCACTCTCCATCCCCAGCCGTGTATTGTTCGTACGTATTCGATCTGCCCCTTCGTACAGTTAGATCACCGTTCCATCTCTCTCTCTCTCTCTTTCTCTCTCTCTCTCTCTCTCTCTCTCCCTCTTCTCTCTCTCTCTATCTCTATCTCTCTCTATCTCTCACTCACTCACTCACTCATTCATTC
>NW_014577889.1:143258-146033 GCF_000485595.1 Priapulus caudatus | reverse complement strand
TTCTCCTCTCTTCTCCTCTCTTCTCTTCTCTTCTCCTCTCTTCTCCTTTCTTCTCTCCTATCTTCTCCGCTCTTCTCTTCTCTTCTCTCCTATCTTCTTCTCTCTTTTCCTCTCTTCTCCTCTCTGATCTCTTCTTTTCTTCTCTTCTTCTCTCTTCTCCTCTCTTCTCCTCTCTTCCCATTTCTTCTCTTCTATCTTCTCCTCTCTTCTCCTTTCTTCTCCTCTCTTCTCCTCTCTTCTCCTCTCTTCTCATCTCTTCTCTCCTTTGTTCTCCTTTCTTCTCTTCTCTTTTCCTCTCTTCTCCTCTCTTTCCTCCTATCTTCTCCGCTCTTCTCTTCTCTTCTCTCCTATCTTCTTCTCTATTTTTCTCTCTTTTTCTCTCTTCTCCTCTCTTATTTCTTATCTTCCCCTCTTTTCTCCTCTCTTCTCCTCTCTTCTCCTCTCTTCTCCTCTCTTCTCCTTTCTTCTCCTCTCTTCTCTTCTATCTTCTTCTCTCTTCTCCTTTCTTTTCTTCTCTTCTCCTCTCTCCTCCTCTCCTTTTCTCTCCATCCCCAGCCGTGTTCTGTTCGTACGTATTCGATCTGCCTCTTCGCACAGTTAGATCACCGTTCCATCTCTTTCTCTCTCTTTTCTCTCTCTCTCTCTCTCTCTCTCTCTCTCTCTCTCTGAGAGAGAGAGAGAGAGAGAGAGAGAGAGAGAGAGAGAGAGAGAGAGAGAGAGAGAGAGAGAGAGAGAGAGAGAGAGAGAGAATACGAGAGCGAGGGAGAAAGAGAAAGCCGGTCATGGAGCTAGGAACATAGAAACATAGAAACATCTCTAGGGGTGTAGAGAATAAGCCTGGAGCAAGTGAACATTATTAGGTTCGTGATCTTTTTCTTGTTTAGTTAAATTGTACTTTGTTACCCTATCGAAACGGTTACTTTTACTACAACGTCATCATATAATTCGTTCACGCGTTACTCTACGTCACAATCGCTTACGTCACAGGTTCGGGGTCGGCTTCTGCTATGACGTCAGCTTCTCGGCGCTCTTCGTCAAGCTGATAGTTCTGCTGAGCATCAGCGCCAAGAAGTACCTGCGCGACGTCTACCAGGCCCTCGTGCTTTTCCTCTCCGTCGGCATCCAGGTGGCGCTCGGTGTGCAGTGGCTCCTGCAGGTGCCGCCAGAGGGCGTCGTCGGCGCTGGGGGCGTCGTCACGTGCAGCGATAGCATTCTCGAGCAACTCTACGCGCTCGTCTACGTCATGGGGCTGATCGCCGTGACGGCAGCACTGTCGCTGCGCAACCGAGCGCGTCTGCGGCCCTACCACGAGGCGAACTTCATCACCATGACGACGCTGTTCAGCATCGTAGTCTGGCTCGTGTGGACGCTAACGGGCGGGCTGGCGCCCCGCTACGGTGCCGACGTTCACGACGCGTGCGTCGCCTTCGGCTTATTTGCCAATGCGACGCTTATGCTGGTCGTCATGTTCCTCCCCAAGCTGGGACGCGTCGCCGAGGTCAACCACATGCAGGTAGGTGGCACCACCGTGACGCATAGTAACGGATACATCATGCGTCGTGCGTCATACGTCATACATTGTATGTCAAACGTCATACATCATAATGTCAAACGTCATACATCATAATGTCAAACGTCATACATCATTCGTTTCGATTTGGAATTGTATATACGATGTACATCATGTTGCGCTCGTTGTGCCTACAAGAACTATTCTTTGTACATGTAGGTATACAGAAGATCCTACTATTGCTCAAAAAATAAGTAATAAATATTATTAATGATGATACATGGTCGTAATAATAATAATAATAATTTAACGCAATATGCAGGCGGTAGGTGAGATATACAGCCGCTTCGGGGTAGGCAGTCTGCAGCTGCCAAAAGCGGGCCAGCACCTACACCTACCGTACATCAAGATGTCCGCACCACCAAGCTACCACGAGGCCGGCAACGGGACGCCCGTGCTCTATAACAGCAGGAGCTCGTACAGAAACGCACGCGGATCGAACCAGAAAATCAATAAGACAGGTGAGTGGAGCGAGGGATGCAGATCGAACAAGGCGTGCATGGTAAAATCTGATCTACATGATTCCCAGCTATGCTAGAAAAAATTGCGCTGCGACGTCGGTCGCCGTTGACTGCCAAGATAATATTCTTCGGCCGTTCTTATACGTTCAAACTGAAGCCGGGCAGGCTGACAGCACGTGTGCATGGTAAAATCTGATCTACATGCTTCACTTCGCTCGCAGCATCGCGCCACGATTCCCAGCTATGCTAATGTATGGGCAAATGGCGCTGCGACGTCGGTCGCCGTTGACTGCCAAGATAATATTCTTCGGCCGTTCTTATACGTTCAAACTGGAGCTGGGCAGGCTGAAAGCACGTGGGCTTGGTAAAATCCGCTCTATAGTATTGGTTAGTTTAGTGTTGGAGTTAGTATGCTGGTTAGTCAGAGGTTAACAACGTATTTCTTCTTATAACGAACAATACTACGACTCCCCTTTTGCAGGAATTCTTCCCCCAGGTGGCGCTGTGAGACGCATACCGGAGGACGACGAGGTAACGGAGGCAAACCCAGTCTATCAGAGTATCGACGAGGTCGACAGTCTAGCCGAGGAGCGAGGGGAGGAGGTGGTGAACCGCAGCATTCCCCAGGGGGCGCCACACGCATCAACGTCTCGCGATAAAACGCGATCTTCCAACCGCGATGTTAGTAAAGGTGAGAAATACCTGAGAAATATATATATATATATATATATATATATATACTAA
>NW_014577889.1:136598-143248 GCF_000485595.1 Priapulus caudatus | reverse complement strand
CGGCAACAATGGATTCGACCTTGAGAGTGCGCATGCGCGTCGAACTTGAACTTGAACTTGAACTTGAACTTGACCCTTGAAGTGAGCTTGAGCTCCCGCTGAGAGCCTGATTCACATGCGCCTCCCCCCACCCCGTCATGCGCCGACGACAAAGAAAGCGCGCAGCGGGGAAAACACGCCCCTTCCCACCGCACCAGCACGCAGCACCCCTCCCCTCACCTCCCATCCATTCTTCCTCAGCGCGCGCGCCCGCATTGTACACAGCTTCTTCGCTACGGCTCATACGCATTACGAATTCCACCTTGTCGCGCTGTGCCGACATTGTTCGGCCAGCATCCGGTGCGTTCGGTCGGCGGGCGACGATGCGTGTCGGCCGCGGTCGGCAGCGACGACCCAAACAGATATTTCAATGGCGCCCTGCTTGCGGCTGCCGGTCACGTGCGCCGTCAAACATTCATAATGCGCTCATTCTAATTCTGCTCCGAAGAGAAGAAAGCACCTTTTTTCTGCTTTCGGCGCGCAGGTCGCGCGTATACACGGCCCGAAAACTCGCCGCGACGCATTTCCATCTCCATTTTCTCTCGCGTGCGCGTCAGCAATAGAGAGCGAGCACAACCACGGCCACCACCACCACCGCCGACGCTGCGGCGGCCGCCATCATCGTTATCACAATACGTGGATTGATAAATACCTGTGAGTTGAGGGGCCGACACACGGGCGTAAAGCACACGCAAGCGTCCCGATCCAGTGAAGATCGTTAGATTCAACATTTAACAGCAGCGTCAGTATAAGGGGAGAGCTGGGAGATGCGCCTGGTTACCGAACACGCATCGTGTGGTTACCACGGCAGCAGCACCAGATGTAGCAGCAGCAGCAGCAGCAGCAGCGGCAGCAGCAGAGGCAGCAACAGCAGCAGCAGCAGCAGCGGCAACAACAGAAGCAGCAACAGCGGCGGCGGCAGCAACAGCAGCAGCGGCAGCAACAACAGAAGCAGCAGCAGCAGCACCAGTAGCAGAAGCAGCAGCAGCAGCAGCACCAGTAGCAGCAGCAGAATCAGCAGCAGCAGCAGTAGCAGCGGCACCAGCAGCAGCGGCATCTCAGTGAAAGATGTGAGGGAGAAAGGAGGAGGAGGAAGAAGACTGAGCGCATGACGATGCTGCCATATCGACGGGCCTTCCAAATTTGGCTTCTCGCTACAACATATCTAGGTGAGCGATTCACGCGAATGATTGCCGTGCGCATGTAGGTGATATTTCCGCTTCCGTTCAGTATTACCACCGCGAAACGGATTTCCGGTTGCTTCCCATCGGAAGAACCACGTAATACAATATGGTGATCTGATTTTCATTTTTTATAAGAGATAATTTATTACTAGATACGTTCGCGTACGAGAGTCCGTGCGTTTGTACGTTCATTCATTCACCCGTACAATAATCAACATGTACAGAAACGCGTATAGGAATAGCTTTCGGAGAGCACGCAGGTGTGCCGTCAGTATGTATATACACCGTGTGTGGGGGGGGGGGGTCGCATGCCTGCGGTTGTATGTGTGTGTATGTGTGTGTGTGTGTGTGTTTGTATGTGTGCGTGTGTGCGTGTGCGTGTGCGTGTGTGTGTGTTTCACTCACTCACTCACTCACTCGCTCACTCGCTCACGCTCGCTCACATGCCGGTATCGGTGACGGTGTACGCACGCTGTTACAGGTACCGTAGCAAGAGCATGAGCAACACCTACCTGAGCGAGTCCGGCGGCAGCGGCGGCGGCGGCGGCGGCGGCGGGGGTGACGGGCTGTACGCTGATCCTGGAGATGCGCAGCCGCTGATCATGCTATCGAAGAGCAGCCGTGCTCTGCAGCTAACGAACGAGCTGACGGGCAGGCCGCCGCTGATGCGCGCTAGGAGCAAAGACTCTCTCGATCGCAAGATCCTTTTTAAAAGTAAGTCCCATGAGAGAGAAGGGAATCCCTCAAAGCAGGGTTCCCCTATATCACAAGGTACTCGTTAAAAGTAAATCAGACGAGATTCCCTCGGAGCAGGCTTTTCCCTAGATCGCAAGGTCCTCCTGAAAAGTAAGTCCCGCGAGAGAGAAAGAAGTAGGAGAATCCCTCAAAAAGGAGAGACGATAATTCCACAGTGCAGGGCTTTCCCTAGATCACAAGGTCGTCCTCAAAAGCAAGTCCCACGAGAGAAAGGGGAAAACTAGAATCCCTCAAAAAAGAGAGACGAGAATTCCACAGAGCAGGGTTTCCTCTAGATCGCAAGATCCTCATTAAAAGTAAGTCCCATGAGAGCGACGAGAATTCCTTCGATCCAGTTACCATGGCGACGCGGCACACCTCCTGCATGCTTACTTTTCTATCGCTTGCTAGTATATATTGTGCTTACACTCGCAATCACGCACTAGAGCTTGCCACCTGCACACCTGCTACCGTTACCATGCATCGTACCGTGGGGAGACAGCACACAAGTCGTTAGCTCTAGAACTATAGCCCTTCGCTCTGCCACAAGGTTCTCACCTGTGGCAAAGCGAAGGGCTATAGTTCTAAGGCTAACGACTTGTGTGCTTAGCAGCAAGGAATAAATAAAATGTGAAAAAATAATAATAATATGTAATAACAAAAGAAATATTAATAAATATAATAAACTGACAACATCGCACGCGTGAAAGGAAACCATGATAAAGCAAATCTAACACTCGTTTTCTTTCTTGTTTGTTTCTTTGCAGGAAAACATGAACGACGGAGCGCCCGAGCATTTTTGTAGCTAATCAAAACATCCAGGATTCTATGCGGGGCCGTGTGTACAGTGGGGAAGAGTTTTCTTCATTAATAGTCGCACACATATCATGGCACCGCTAGGAATGTTCGACTTGCCAATGCGTGGAAATATGCGCATTTCAAAAGCCCATCTGCTAAAATTCGAAATTTTTAGTGTCTCTATTAACTTAAGACTGACCTTTGATTTATTTTATTTGCATTTGTTTACCATTGTTGCAATATATTGAGATATTAAACGGACCAGTCGATATGTATATAAATTCATATATATATATAATTATATACATATAGGGGGCCTATATATATACGCATATTTATAATGATATTTAAGTATATGCCTTATATATTTATTTCATGCGTGATTATCATCTAACATTGCACACTGGGGTAAAAAAATAATACTTTGGTTCACATGCGCACGCGGTACGTGATAATTAATAAAACTTTGTTTTTATTGTGGTGTCTGTCGGTAAACTATTTAAAACCCTCTGTAAATTGCAACAAATGTAATTGTATCTTGAGAAACCCCACGGTTGAACTAATGATTTTAGTTGTGAGTTTGGTAAATATGAAAGCTTTAGAAATAGGCCAATTCTCATAAAATGAATATTTTATAATTTTGTATGTATAAAGTAACGAACGAATTAAAGATATTCATAAGCCTGTATATAATCAATTAAACAATTATTATAAATAATTACTTGAAATACAATTAAAGAGTGGCTATACTGAAAATATAGTGGTTTGTGTGGTACAAGACCATCTAGTATCGCTTTGTTATAAATGATAAGTGATACTAAACCTGAGAGGGAAGAAACTCGCAAATACGAATTAATCCGGTTTATGTGTAATGTAATGTTGTTTCGTAAACGCAAGATCTGCCTAGCCTGTGCTATAGGAAGATACGCTGAACGGTAAGCTGCTATTCAAATGAAATCACTCGAAATGAAATCGAAAACTAATTCTATCGTGCGAATTTTATATAGACCACTCTTCTATAGAATTTAAGACCATATACACGTTCTAAGGGGACCTTTTTTTTACTTTCGTTCGACTGCCTACAGCTAAACAGCGGGAGGTCAAGAGTTGGTGCTCGCGCATGCGCAATGCGACTTTTCTACGCCGCCAGCCTGATAACCGTTATTAAATTAATTATGAGCGTAAAAAAATGGTATAAGAACCAGCGCAAGGTTTTCTGCTACAGAGTGCAATAGTACTCCCATGATCGGTGTAGCAGAAACCGCAGCACATGATTGCATAGTAGCGATAAAGCAGGTCCGAAAGTTTGTGTGCTAGAGCAACGATAAAATTGTTCTCATGATTCTCAGTAAATTACTTGATGTTTAACGTAATGTGCTATTTCTCCTCGCTGCCTTCGCCGATTTGATTGCAATGGGTTGACGAAAAAATGGTGGAAAGGCAGATAGAAGGAACTGCGGCATATATTCTTTACAATGCTCGAAGTCTTCGTGCATGTGTGTCAATTTATGTACGCGTATTCTTGCTTAGGATGAACTGTGAACCTGAACTGAACTGAACGCGAACCCTTGAAGTAGCCTTGAGCTCCCGCTGAAGCGCTGATTCAACTAATGCGCCTCCCTCTCCACGGTCGAGTTGTTTGTTGCCGCATTCGCCGATACGTAACAAAGAAGCGCGCAGCGCGGGGAGAAACACGCCCCCACACGCGTGCAACCCGCAACGCAGCACCCACCTCCCCCGCAGCCTCCCCAGTGCCAGGGTCTCTCAGCGCAGCTGCGCCAGCGCCGGCCGCCGCCTCGCAGACGGCCACGGACCCCGCCCAGCCTCGCACGCCCCGATCCGCATGTACACAGCTTCTTCGCTACGCGCTCCATACGCATTTACGAATTCCACCATTGTCGCCGTCTGTGCCGACATGGTGTCTCAGCCAAGCATCCGTGGTGCGTTCGGCTCGGCGGCGACGATGCGTCGTCGGGCCGCGGGTGCCCGGCCAAGGCGCGCGCACCGACGACCAAACAGATAATTCAATGGGCGCCCCATGCTGGCGCTGCCGGTCACGGTATCCGCCCGGTCCAAGCCCATTCATCAAATGCGCGCATGTCTAATTCCTGCTCCCGAAAGATGAAGAAAGCACCTTTTTTCTGCTCGGCCGGGCCCGCCCCGGACGGGCCCGTACCGGGGCGTCATATGAGGCCCAACCCGGACCCGAAGAGCAGCTCCCCCGGCGGAAGCGGAGGGGCGGCGCCCCTTTCGCATCTCCGATTTTTCTCGCGCCGAGGTGGGCGCGTCCAGCTAATGCCCAAGAGCGCGCGACACACCGGGCGAGTCGAACAGGGGCCGCGGCCGCAGGGGGGGGTGGGTGGGTTTTGTGTTTGGGTGGGGTGTGCGGCGGGGTGGGGGGGGGGGGGCCGCGCCGCCGCCGCCCACCGGGGCCGTCCGGGCCCGCCGGCGCGCCAGCCGCCGGGGCGGGCCCGGTGGCCCAACGGAGCGGGGCTGCGGCGTGCGGAGCGCCGCCCCGACACGACGCGCAGGGCCCCCCCCGCGCGACGGGGCGTGCGGCGGCCGCCAATCCCCGTTATCAAACAATACTACCTGAGGTGATCAAATACCTGCCCAGTGGAGGGGCGCGAGACAGCGAGGCGGGGCGTGAAATCAGCACGCAAGCGGTGCCCGACGCAGTGAAGAATCGTTAGATCAAACAATTTAATCAGCACGTCCAGGTAAAGGGAGAGCTTGGGAGAGTGGCGCCTGTTACCGGACATGTGTCGCTATCATGTGGCACCACCGGGCAGCAGCGACGAGATGTACCAGCAGACAGCAGCAGCAGCGGCAACAACGAGAACAGCAAAGCAGCAGCGGCACAACAAAGCAGCAGCAGCGGCGCGGCAGCACAGGCAGCCGCGGCAGCACAACAGAAGCAGCAGTGCAGGCAGCACCAGTAGCAGAAGCAGCAGCAGCAGCAGGCACAGTAGCTAGCCAACAAATTAGGTCAGCAGCAGCAGTAGCAAGCGCACCTAGCAGCAGGCGGCATCTCAGTGAAGAGCGGAAGCGAGAGAGGGGGAAGAGAGCCTACCCCACACACTGGACACCGGCAGAGGCCCACACACACATACGGGCCGCCAACGCCGGGTGCACCCTCCACCACACCACACGCAACGCGACCTCGCTCCTCACACGGTACTCCCCACACTCTCACGGCTACTGAAGATGATTTCACCGCGACCGCGGAAGTTGCTGTATTTTCCGAGGCTGCGTGCGCGGTCGAGTAGCTGTGAGCCAGCCCGCCGCCGGCGCCACCCACCGCGCGCCCGCAAACGGAGTGGCGCGGCTCTCGCTTCCCGCAGCGTACGGCGCCCCACAGAACGCGGGGACGGTAAACGAACGTCGGGAAGCTCGCGAGCCGTACCGGGTGATTTCCACGGCTCCTGGGACATCCACGGGAGGAGCCGGCGAGTACCGGCGCGATTTAGAGAGATTATTACTGGAGAGTCACGCTTCGCGTCCGAGAGGTCCGTGCGTTTGTACGTCATCGTCGCGATCACGAGGTCAGCCGACAATACCATCAACATTACAGAAACGCGTATCGGAATACGGTCTCGGGAGAGCACGCAGGTGCCGTCAGTATGTAAAACACTGTTGTTGGGGGGGGGGGTCGCATGCCGCGTGATGTGTTGAGGTGTAGTGTGTGTGTGTGTGTGGTGTGGTGTTGGGTTGTGCCGGCGTGCGTGCGTTGTGTGTGTGGTGTCGTGCTGCGTGTGTGCGCGCGCGTATGTGGCGTATGCGGTGCCGTGTCGTGCGTGAGGTATGCGTAGGCCGTAGGGCTATGCGTGTGCTGGCGGGCCGGTGTGCGCGTAGTGTAGCTATGCTGGCGTATGCGTGTCGTGGTGCGGGAGG
>NW_014577889.1:120494-135494 GCF_000485595.1 Priapulus caudatus | reverse complement strand
CACACACACACACACACCACACACACACACACACACACACACGCAGCGCACGCGCGCTGCACGCAGCGCACGCACACACATGCGCACACACACATGCACGACAGTCTTTATCACGGAGTAATAACCTGTGATGGCGTGTTTACTTTAGCTTGCTGGTGGGGTGTAGGTAGCGGTCACTGGCTTACGATGCAAGGCTTGGTAGGGCTGCCAACACGTCTCGTAGGGTTGGCGCGGATGGCGCGCGAGAACAGACGAGAAATAGAAGCGGCGTACGGTCCACGTGCTGTGTTCTTCTTCTTCTTCTTCTCTTCTTCTTATTCTTCTTCCTTCTCTTCTCGTCTTGTTTCTTCTTCTTCTTCTCTTCTTCTTCTTCGTCTTCTTCTTCTTATGCTTCTTTCTTCTTCTTCTTCTTCTTCTTTCTTCATCTTATTCTTCTTCTCTTCTTCTTCTTCTCTCTTCTTTCTTTATCTTTATTCTTCTTCTTCTTCTTCTGTTTTCTCTTCTTCTTCTCTTCTTCTTTCTCTTCTTCTTCTCTTCTTCTTCTTTCTTCTCTTCTTCTTCTTCTCTTTTTCATCATCATCTCTTTTCTTCTTCTTCTTGCTTCTTCTTCTTCTTCTTCTTTCTCTCTATTTCTTCTGCTTCTTCTTCTTTCTTCTTTCTTCTTCTTCTTCTTCTTCTCTTCATCTTCTCTTCTTCTTCTTCTGTTTCTTCTTCTTCTTCTTTTTTCTCTTCTTCTTGTTCTTCTTCTATTTCTTCTTTATCATCATCATCATCATCTTCTTGTTCTTGTTCTTCTTCTTCTTTCTTCTTCTTCTTCTTCTATCTTCTCTTTCATGTCTCTTCTCTTCTTCTTCTTCTTCTTCTTCTCTTCTTCTTACTTCTTCTTCTTCTCTCTTCTTCTTTCTTCTTCTTCTTCTGTTTACATCGCGCGTAGCTCATAATCCGTGTTCTGACATTATTCTAATCAGTGTTTTTCGTTATTGTGCCTAATATATATTCCTTTTGTATCTGCGACGTTTTACGTGATCTATGCGTATGCGTAGGCCTATGCGTGTGCGTATGCGTGTGCGTGTGCGTGTGCGTGTGTGCGCGTGAGTGTATGCGTATGCGTAGGCCTATGCGTGTGCGCGTGCGTGTGCGTGTGTGTGTGTGTGTGTGTGTGTACGTGTGTGCGCGCGCGTGTGTGCGTATGCGTGTGCGTGTGTGCGTGAGTGTATGCGTATGCGTAGGCCTATGCGTGTGCGTGTGCGTGTGCGTGTGTGCGCGTGAGTGTATGCGTATGCGTGTGCGCGTGCGTGTGCATGTGTGTGTGTGCGTGTGTGCGTGTGCGTGTGCGTGTGTGTGTGTATGTGTGTGTGTGCGTGTGTGCGCGTGAGTGTATGCGTATGCGTAGGCCTGATAATATGTATATGACATTGTGTTTACGTATACGTCGCCGTGTTCCCTTGCAGTCACTACAGGAGCGGAGGGGATGGCCGGCTGCCCCCGACACCTCGGTAAGCGAGTGCGTTCGTGTACGGCCGACTTCCGCACACAGCTTTCCGCCTTCCACACGGCAGGCGCCGACGTCACCGACGATTCGCCCGCCAAGCGGCAGCTGTGCAGGTGGGTAAGCGAGACAGACCGGTAGACGATAGATGGCACTGGTGTAGGTTTGCGCAGGTCTCAAGATCAAACTTTTGTATTATTATTGCGATATTATTCATGTTAAAGTTATGATTTTTCTGACAACTGTTTAGGATAAATTGTCAAGGCTAATTAGTACAGAGATAATAATTTGTTCGCTGCAATTAAAACGTTTGTTGCTGTCGTGTTACGATCCTGCATGGCGTTCATACAGGGAGTTTTCCCTGTTTCGGTAAGATCCCTTCTTCATCATAACTATCATTACTTTGAAAAAAAATTCGAGTTCTCGATTTTTAATCATTCTCAAGTGTATTCGCCGATTAACCAACAAAATTAATAAAATAACCAATAACACAACTTTTCGCAGAACGTACGGCGACATGGTCACATGCGTCCTACAGCTAATCAGGGTGTGCCCTTGGGATGACGTCATCGGCTCGGGACCGCGTCGCATCTTCGCGCGCGTGCAGATCCTGACGCGCCACCTGTCGCCGATCTGTGGCGACGCCCAGCAGAGCATGCTTGACTCCGCGCTGCGAGCGCCGTCTGGCGTCAACTCACAGGATATGACGTCGTCGCCGTCGTCGCCGCCGTCGCTGCTGCAAACGACGGCAGACAACGCGAACTCGCCGAGGACGACGACGGCAGCGACGACGCCGACGGCGACGACGACGTCAGCTAAGTTGCGTCCGTCGGCGTCGACGATAGACATTGCGGCGCAGACGCACACACCGTCGTCGGTTCCGAACGGCGTATCGACGACGACAGCCGACGGAGGTACGACGACTTACGGCGACGACGATGACGATGACGATGACGATGACGATGGCGGCGAATACGACGATGACGTTGACGACGACGTGCGGGAGATGATGTCAGCGGTTTGCGACGAGCGATTGCAGCCGTGCATCGTTCTCATGCAGAGAGATCGCTCCGTCGTCTGCAGGTACGTCAATACATGTGTGCGTGCGCGTGCGTGTGCTAGCGCGTGCATGGATGGATGCGTGCGCGCGCATATGCCTGCGTGTGAGCGCGCAGGCGCGTATGCGTGCATGCGTGCGTGTGGGTGCAAGCACGTTTGCCTTCTTTCATACCACAATATATTTTATTAATTCATTTATTTAGTAATTCATTGAATTATACGTCTATTTATACGACCACAATAATATTCACTCTTACTTGGAAATTGGGAGTAACAGTTCTGCACTAACCGAGTCGGCGGTGCATCCCGATTCGTTGCTTCCACCGGGCTCGTCTTGGCAAAACGCCAAGTTACCCTGCTTGCACGCGTGATTTTTTTTCCTAGGTCAATCAAGAACATAAGGCTCTAACGAGCGCTGCCATTGGTTGATACAAATCACGTGCCTATACTCTGAATCGACGGGTTTGCTTGGTACTTACGCCTAGCTTCTTCGGTTCTTTTCTTTCGGCGCCGTAGGACGCAGCCTCTTCTCGTGCAATGTCTAAAGGAGAGGATGGGGAGCGATTGCCGCTACGTACCGCGCTCCAGCGCCGCTGGTCGCCTCGTCCAAGTCTTCGTCAGACGCTACAAGGAGACTTGCTGCGGCGACACGCACGCCACCGCCAGAGGTCGCAACTGCGGACGCAGGGTGACGCCGGTAGCGCCACCCGTGGCGGCGTATTGCGTTCTCGTGTGGCTGGTTATAGCGTGCGTGTACGGATGTTGACCGTTTTTTTATTAAAGAAGTTATCGGTGAGTCAGTGCGACTGCCATTTTAACTGACCGGTGGTCAAGGAACTGATAAGTGGCGGAAGGAGGATTGGGAGAGCGAGGAGAATAATAATAAGGGAAATAAGAAGAAGAAAAGGAAGAAGCAGAAGGGTAAAATAAATAAAAAATAGCAGAAGAAGAAGAAGATGAGCCATAAGAAGAATGTAACGACAGCGACGACGAGGACGACGACAACGACGACGACTACGACGACAACGACGACGACTACGACGTCGAGCGACGAACAACAAACAAGATTGCACGGTACAAGTGGGTGCGGTGTATTATAAATCACATGTCATTGACTCAATCATGGCGCCTTATCGTGCGTGTACATAATATATATGACAGAAGCAGTCAGTTGACCCTCTGTAGCTGCTATCGTACGATGGTGACGTCAGAAGGATTGAAATTAAAGCGGGAGGCCCTACATACATGCGTATTGTAAATGTTATCAATCAAAATCCAAGCGAAAATGTATAGTTTAGGTTTATAAGTATTAGGAATCCTATATTTTACTCCAATGTTGTATTATGTTTATTTGTATAATTCGTGTATTAGCTTAAACGTGGGATTTTTCCGACGTGTATATCTGTATCACAATACTCCTGCTTATTCTTATATAATTACTAGTCAATATTTAATGTGTCCCGTTAGGTAAGTCTTTAGTGTAATTTAAATTAGACATCTGTCTCTAGTTTAGTTATCAATCTGAAAGCGTTTGCTATTCATTGATTTGTTGTTATTATTATAGACGCGTAAACACACACGTACGCATACTGGAAGTACTCGCAAGTTATTAAAGTTCTCATAATAACTCGGTATATATTTACGCGTGTTTGATTTCACACGTAGTAAGAATATTAAGTAAATATTAAGTGTATATTATTACGGCTGATAGTGCCTGTTATTGGGGTCGAGAGAAACAATACTGCTCGCGCTATTCAACGACTCGTGCGCATGCGCGATTAGCACCCGGCTGCTTGTGCCGGTAACCATAGTTGTGGTTACCACTAGCTATAAGATTAAATGAATTTCTATTCTATTTCGAACTATAAGCGGTACGTGCATATATCTATATATTATATTTTTAAACACACGGCACTGTGTAGTTTTCGAGAAGGCCTATTATTAAAATGACGGCTCCTTGTCGGGTCTGTAGGGGCCATGCAGATTGTGTGAAGAACATGGCCCAGATCTGATGTATGTCATAGTACGAGTGCATATGACATCGCGATATGTATCGGTATTATGCTATCCTGATTATATCCGGGGTGAATAATGACAAATTCATTGATCATTGTCATTATTCATTCATTGATCATTGTTCATGATTCATTCATCATTGTCATTATTCATCCACCCATTGTCATTATTCATTCATTCATTGTCATTATTCACCACCTGATTGTATGTGTATGTGTACGTACATAGCTACGCGAAGTAAACTCGTGTGAATAAGTAGGCCTATTACATTTGATCCCATATACTCCATAGTAGCTCATTTTGAGCATACGAGCAGTGAGCTTGGCAGGTTACCATCGTTGACAATGAAACGGCTTTCGCCACAGACCAGTGAACAAGTGAAGGCCTGAGGCGGCCGAAGGGAATTAGCATGTATATCGCTTCATAAGTGCGTTTTATGTATATATATATTATTATTATTATATAATATATATATATAGTATATAATATTAATATATATTATATTATATATTAAAGCATAAAGCCGTAGTTCGATCGAGTATTTACTGTCTTCTTCTTCTGCTTTCATTTCATTCGTCTTCTACTAAGATAAAGCACAGACGACTTGCACCATGTTAGCGCACCGACGAATTCACTTCGTCTACTACGTTTGACGAAAGGTTGACATACTACGGCAGACATAAAGGTTGTTTTCTTAACGTGAAAATGGACATACATTTATTGAGGAATATTTACAGTCAGCAACGTAACGTGTAGCAGCCGTGGCGGCTGCACGCATCAGTCAATTAAATTATATCTTAACTCTGAAATTACGTTATATTCCCATCACACACGATCTATTAGCCACCACTCCAAAATGATTCGCAAACTGTGCCTTCTGGCACATTGAGACACGCACAAATGATAAAAGACAAACTCGTAGGCACGCACGCACGCACGTACGTAGACAAAGCACGGGGAATGAATGCGATGCAACTGACGCCCCCACCCAGGCTACGCAGAGTTCCTGTTGGCCAATACATCGTGCGAACGGCTCGCCTGCCCCTCCCCTTACACACACACACACACGTGCACGCATGGGACGCACGCACACACAACCCTCACCCCGCCCACAGCTATACACACACACACGCACGCATGCACGCACAGACTAACGTAGAGACCCACATCGTGGCACTGGTTTGCCGATTCAGCGAAATCTCTGCCCCACCCACACACACACACACGACACACACGAGATGCCAGCGATGGAAGAACTATGGCCAACAGACCCCTCCTCTGCGACTCGATGCCACGCCTCGCGGCGCTACGCCTCACGGCTCGCCATACACCGCAGCACGCTTGACATTACGCCTCGCTAGCATGCAGGGAGACGACTCGGGCTGCCATCATCGTATGACATGTGCTGGGTTTACTAACTTACGACTTTATGTTGCGATTGGCGAGTTGGACCATTTATCGCAATTCGCAACATCGCAGTTGGCAAATAGAAATGTTCTCATCTCGCAACTAGGTTGCTTATGCGGCGAGTTGCTCGTTGGGCTTTCGTGTATTACACTGCCGATTGTCGGTTGTACTAGTTGGAATTTGTCCAATTCGCCAATTCCCACATAAAGTCCGGGTAGTGTAACCCAGCTTAACGCACGCATACAGCCCGCGAGTATGCTACACGCACGATTTGTTGTTTGGCTTTCGATATCGCACTGAATCCACGGATGTCCTGATGGAGTGACAGTCTCAGATGTCTGTGAGGGGATCTCAGATGAATAGGAAGGAATAAATACGATATGCTGAAGGTAGCCGTTGTGCACTTCGTCAACAAGAGCCCTTACTCTTGGTGTCACTCGTGCTTTCTCTTTCCCTTCCCACTCTCTCTCTCTCTCTCTCTCTCTCTCTCTCTCTGCTCTCTCTCTCTCTCTCTTCTCCCCTCCTCTCTCTCTCTCACTCCTCTCTCACATTCACTCTCTCTCTCTCTCTCTATCTCACTCTCACTCACCCTCCCTCTCATCTCGAACATTTTTCTCTCAGACACACTCTATCTCCTCTTTTACTCGTTGTTGATCCCATGCTTTCTGTTCCACTTGATATAATCATCAAAAATAATCATAGTAAAATCTGCAACAAACTATTCAGGCCATCTGCAACGAGTGACTTGAGACTGCCACCGGCTGCTGGAATCACACTGCAGACTGCAGCAGCACATGTTAAAATACACCATCGGAGATCACTCACTCGAGAAAGTTAATCAACACCGCGCCCAGCTACATGGTGGCTCTACCTGTTGCCGACATTTCAAAACTGTTATGAAGAGAATGGACGCAGAACATTCAAGGTGATTACGTTGCTACTGTTTGTTCTGTAAAGCATTTGCCAACCTGAAACAGATGAAAACTAATATTTACCTTTTCATACAGACTCACTTATTATATGTCATCACAATAATGTCTGTGTCTATGTCTGTATCCAATTATATATGTATATCTCTTTGTAAATGTACCTCTACCCCTACATCTACATCTACATCCACATCCACACCCCCGGCATCTACATCTACACCTACACCTACATCTACCTCTACATCCACACCCACACCCACAACCACACCCCCACCCCATCCATATCCACATCCACACCCCAACTACATCTACATCTACATCCACATCCACACCCCCATCTACATCTACATCTACACCTCCACCTACATCTACATCCACACCCACAACCACACCCACACCCACACCCCCACCCCCATCCATATCCACATCCACACCCCAACTACATCTACATCTACATCCCCATCTACATCCACATCTACACCTACATCTACATCCACATCTACACCTACATCTACATCCACACCCACAACCACACCCACACCCCCATCCATATCCACATCCACACCCCAACTACATCTACACCTACACCTACATCTACATATCTATATGCCGGCCCTCCCAACTCACCAGTCCATCGCCTCTGTGAGACCTTCCCCCTTTATCGCAGATGTCTTGTAGATCTGGTACGTCCGCGTCTTCAGCATGTTGAGCCCGAGAGCGTCGGCGACCTCCGTGACCTTCATGCAGCCGTCGACGTCCTGTTTGTTCGCGAGCACTAGCAGCTTCGCGCTCTTCAGTTCGTCCTCCTGCAACGGGAGACAAGTGAACGTCAAACGCGAGATGATAGAATCTGTTGCAGACAAGTGAACGCCATACACGAGATGTTTAAATCACAGACAAGTGAACACCATGTACACGAGATGCTTAAATCACAGACAAGTGAACGCCATACACGAGATGTTTAAATCACAGACAAGTGAACACCATGTACACGAGATGCTTAAATCACAGACAAGCGAACGTCAAATACGAGATGTTTAAATCTCAGACAAGCGAACGTCTAACATGAGGTGCTTGAATGGCTCACAAACAAGCAAACATTTCTCTCTCTCTCTCTCTTTCTCCTCTCCCCCTCTCTTTCTCTCCTCCCTCTCCTCGGCTTTTATTCACGTGTACTCAACAAAATTGTGGCAAGCGAGGCGAGCACTAGATTGATACGAAATGCTCCTACCTCTAACATGGCGACCAACTCTTGCTTTGAGATGCCCATTCGGTCCCTGTCTGCGGAATCAACTACATAGATGATAGCGTCCGTATTGGAATAGTAACATCTCCAGTAGGGTCTGAAAGACACAGTAAACAACACTTGTTTGTTTGATTTTATTTTTCATAAATAAAATTTGCCAAATTTACACACGAACACAAGTTTCTTGAGTTCAGGAGTATCCGGACAGAGCAAATGAGTTTAGTGACAAGAGTGAAAGCCAATCTGTTTCTTCATATTGCCAAGGAAGATTTGATGCGGCCATACCTTATACTTGTCTGGCCGCCCAAGTCCCACACCTGGAATTTTAGATTGTTGTAGGTAACTTGTTCTACGTTGAATCCAATCGCTGTAAAAATTAAAGACAGATAAAGTAACTGGGCAGTGCAGCATTTCAACGTGACCTAATTTTGAAGTTTATGTATCATGAATTTCAACACAGGATCTGCGATGAGAATCAGCCAATAAGATTCAATCACTATTCAATCGACCACCTCTGCATAACCTAGCAAAAACCTTCCCATGCTATACTTCCCAATTTTCATAAGAGCAATTTCCTTTCAAGTTTGCTCGTTCCAAATTTCCCCATGTCGCACAATGAGACTTACTTGGAATTGTCGTGACGACCTCGCCTACTTGTAACCTGTAGAGTATCGTCGTCTTTCCAGCACCATCAAGGCCAAGGATTAATATTCTCATTTCCCGGCTACCAAACAGGTTTTTGAAAATACTGAAGAAAGCGCCTGCAATTGAATAAGATTATTGCCCATGTTGACACGTAATCGAAGCAGTAACGTCACAATAAGGTAAGCTAAATGCTCGGACAGCACTACCCACCATAAACGTAACATTGCAATTCATGACGTGTAGTAATAAAGCAGCTATCGTGATATTTATAAATATTACCTAACTAATCACCGGTCATTACAGGGCGAGAGAGAATTACATACCCGAATTTACCCTCACCCGAACCATGCACTTTAGGCGAGTTACTCAAGATGTGAACAAAACTGTACTGCTACTAGTGTTGTCAATCGGTTGTAATTTCGTAATCGATCATCGGTTGGACCCAAGTAACCGATGATCGGTTACAATCGGTTACTCAGGGTGTTGAATGCCTGCGTGTGCGTAACGTCGTGTGCATGTACGTGTGTGCATGTATGTGCTTGTTTAGCCCTGTTTACTGTTTGTTTTGCACTGTTTACTACTGTGTGTATAATACATGTATGTTAATAAAGGATAACTTCTATAGTAGCAATGATATCTCTGATTCTCATCACTTTTCTTGTTCAAGTTTTACATTTATTTCGATTTATATATTTTTTTTTTTTTTCGATGAAATCGATTATGGATTTTGATAACCAAGCGCTTGGTTCGAGCCACTGTTTAACCGATGATCGAGTTTAATCGATGATCGTGACATCACTAACTGCTACTACTGCTACTCATGCTGCCACTACCACTAGCAGTCTGCGAAATTAACCACTGGCCCGGTATCCGAGGCCAGTAAATTTTCCGTGGGGCCAATGAAACTGGTAAATGAACAAGCCCGATGGGCCAGTGAAAAAAATGGAGTAAATGGTCTATTAATAATATTTCAGCTTCTTTATGTGATGATCAGTCTGAGAATTTACCTAAATTCCCGATATTTTGTATGAAAATTTACCGATATTTACCGATAGGGCATCATATTTCCGATCTTAAGTAGGGGAAGTAACTATAGTCAACACCATGCGTGTTTGTCGCCGCTAGAGGTCGCAACAACTTCTGGTTTCCGGTTCTGGTTTTCAACGTGGCCTTGACCGTGTTGGCTAAGTTACTGTTCGAAGTCGAAATAAGCTTTCTGATTATAAATGAGCGTGATGATGATGAGTACGATGGCAGTGACAATGAGATGGGGGAGAGGGAAGTGGATAATTTTTTGTTCAATTTCATGAAAGAATAAATCTCTAAGAATACACCAAAGTGTTCTGTTTCTCTTTTCATAATATGAGGATCATTGTTTCGGGCCTGTAACACCTAGTGTGGGCCAGTGAATTATACATTTCACAGGCCCGCTAGGCCAATGAGGGTGAAAGTTTTTCGTGCAGACTGCACTAGTATATACAACTACTAGTACTAGTTTTAGTAATTGTTGTAGTAGTAGTGGTAGATCGGATGGTAATATAACTATAATCCTAGTAGAATCTAATCATCGTTTACACTTCTGAGATTTTTTTCAGGTTTAGCAGATATTGAAATTCCAGCTAAAATTTGATCTAATTTTCCTCGTGCTGACGGGATACTGATGGAAATTTCCAAACATCAGCAAGGAAAGGCAACATTTTCTTATCATCAACATTCATTTTGTATAATTAGTGGAACCACGATTTTACGTGCCCCGATTTAACGCGAAATCAGATATAACGTGATGAGTCGTTAGACCCCCTTTTTTTCGCTTTTATATAGCCACGTATATAACACCGATCTAGTGTGACATGCTTTTTTCGCGATGACATTTTATGGACCCCAACCATCGCGTTGTAATGGGGCTACACTGTAATTAATAATAATATTATTAATGTGTCACCCATCAAATGATCTATATCACTATCACTATCAGTCACTATCAGTATATGTGTGTAGTGTTAATCATGATCAGGATGTAATTTTTAAAGGTGGAGACGTACGACACTCTGCCTGCCGCGGGCTGGGTAGTTAACTAAACACTATAAAATTTTCTTACCCATTTCGCACAAATGTCTTTGCCGAAGTATTATATGCTAGCAGTGGTAGATATAGAAAACCAGCATAAAATAAAAATGGAAATTGGCCGGTACCGGTTGATTCTTCAGCAGATTTGCGTTAACGTGGTACCAAACCCGTATAAAGCATTAGCAAATTCCAGGGTATATATATAGCAACCATAAAACGCTTTCTGTGTGTAATAACTACAAGTTCCACTGAAAAATCTAACAGATCTTGTTAATTTACTTTCAATAATAATGTTACAGAAGGGGTAGACTACAAACGTGTACACATTGCAAAAACGCAAACGTGTGCACTTGTGTTTAGGTACCGGAAGCCGCGGCGTTATCGCGGAAATTCTTATTACACTCGGATCGATAGACGAAGCAAACATATGATTACGTATTGTGTTTCTAACAGATCATTATAAATATAAAGAAATGAATCACATATAATGGTATTACTTAAGCGTTCCGAATTTTCTCGATAAAATGCTTAGATTTACCATTTACAAGTTTACATCAGCATTGACCATTTCTAGGACATGCGCGCCACCTGTAGCAAGAAAATCTCATGAAATATATCCTTGGGCAGAGCATGTATATATCATATCATCAGAAGTGCTCACTCTTGGGGATACATCTCTTTTTCAGTATGCTCAGCAGATAATTCACACATACCATAGTATTTATAGTAGATATTTATTACAGTCCGGTCCGGTTTTGTCCGTCGTTAACCGTTTTGATGCAGTTGAGAGCACCAATAAAGATTCCTAGTTCTGAGTTCCACACTACGTATTCACACAAATTGAAATTTGCTTACACATTTTTATTGTTAAGTCCTCGCATTCAGCACAGTATAAAATAACACTAACAATATATAAAATGTCAAAACTATTAAAAGAAACCCTGCAACCACTGCTAACCAGTGATATTCTGGACCATGATTACAGTTTGTTGATGTGTTACACTCCTATGCACCCACCTGCACTCACTAGTGATGTTAAAAAATAATTATTACACCAAATTTACAAACGTGCCCATATGCATTCAAATGCAAATACAAGCTCAGATGGAAAATTTATTACTAATCATTATAAACGTGGATATGAAATGCAATGTACAATTAATTCAATGTATAATTATTTGAATGCATAATAGTGTGGGCCATAAAAAGTTACACATTTGTTCATAAAAATGTGAGGTAAGTAGAAACAAAGGACGGATAATACTGGTATGATTGAACAGTAGCTATAAGAACCTTAATTCTCCCTTCTATTCATCACTTTACTGATAAATTAGTGTGCTCTTCTCTTGTAGAACTGTATAGTGCTATATTCCCATTCTTCACCTATCAGACGCACAATTCACTTAATTGGTTTTCAACCCTAACTGCCGTGTGGATAAAATAGAGATAAGAACATTCACCAGCAGTTATCACAAGAGTAAAATACAAATTATCCCTAATTACAAATCATCACTATTAGATACACCATTATCTTGCTCTTCCATGATTTCAAGCTTCTTGTTGTCCATGTTGCAGTAGCCCTGCTTCAGTGACCATGCATACAGAGAAGCAGAAGTGTCCACACACACCTACCTATGCTAGTCTTCCTTAAGCAAGAGATGCGCGTGAGCTCCAATACACCACAACTGCAATGGACAAGCAAGATTACAAACAGATCATGCAAGTCTACATCTCATCAAGGGTTAATAATGACAAATTTGTCATTATTTGACAAATTTATCATTATTTACCCCTGATATCATGTACAAAATGATAAACAATAAACAGAGCAGGCAACTAATGTAACATTTTCTTTAGGTTAATCATAACACAATTGTGCAGTGGGAAACAGAATGCAGGAGAAAACAAGGGAGGCACGGCGATTTTGCGGCGATTTTGCTCCCAGATGTATCGCCTACGGCCTCATGTCCCATCGAGGGACCAAGAGGATAAGCTAAGCTAGATATATCGCCTGCCTTGCAAGCAGTAATTACGACGTTTCTACCTACCTCGACCACCGCACACAGCGTTCTACCGACGACGAGGATGGTGGCAAGGACTAGCGTTATGCCAGCGTCGAACGAAGCCTGCGGTAGAACGCCCGTCGTGACCGCATACACACAGATGGGCAGCGCATGCAGTCCGGCTATCACAAGAATGCCGAGGGGCGTCTTGAAGCCTGGAGTGGAAGGCAGAAGGGGAGATGGTCTTTGGTGCCATGCTGTGATGAGGGCAAGTCTTGCACGCAAGACTGCTTCAAGACATAATTGTGTATATTTACACGCACTCCCGCACACAAACGTGCACATATATATATATATGCATATACGGTTTCACATATAAAGAATGCACACTCAACGTATGGGAAACGAGTCTAATTGATTACATCCAGGTGTACGTGAATGTATTAAGCAAGACTGCATACCATCAGCCATGGTCTTTCTGACTAGCCAGGGTGCTTTGGTCATAGATTGTCTCCAATTTCGGCCAGCTTGATGTGTACAGACGAATGTTAACCATTCCAGAGCACTGACAAGGTATCCCATCTACAAATATTCAAGGAATACACTTACCAATTTGCAGCATTCTGTGATGATAGAATAAATTAACTACATAAGATACAATGTATAACAAGTGTAGTACTATTTTTCCATGTAATACAATGTGTAGTAACTGTAGTAAATATACACACATATATAGGTCTTTTTGCTTATGTTTTTGTGTCAGATCAGAAACAATAGTAAAATATAATCCCACCTTGCTTTATACTGACAAGCAATTACTTGGCTACTGATAAGTATAGATGGTTACAGCTGGTTTCTCACAGCAAACCATGTTAATCTTGCAATTATATATATAATATGTCTTTCGTATTTTATCAACACAACGAATATTGTGTATAGTAAATGAATACCTGTATATATGCACTACAACTACAAGTGAAAGAGGAAACAAAATATTCAAAGTCTGGATAGGGCAAAAACATGAAATGTTTACCTTGTGTATGTGACACCACAGCAGCCCTCTTCCTACGTTGTCAATAACAACATCAAACTGCAAGGAAATGTCCAGAAAAGACAAACAGTCACCAAGATTTGCACGTGAGTAATACATCAGTAGGAAATACTTAGTAGAATTAGCAGTAGATAAATTATACAATGCAGCTATTGAGCCAATTAGCCTTTGCATTTATGTGAATATGGCTTCATCCGGATATGAAACTTAATACTTAGATGCCTTGCGATTGTCTTGTATAGTTGCATCTACTCCCAGATATTTGTTATTATCCACACGCACGCAGAGGCATGCACAAGAGCATGAAACTTATGCTCGCACTACAATAAAGTTGGTTACCCATGCTCCAAATGTGGTGGCTTGGTTAAACTTCCTCGCTGCCCAGCCATCAGCCCCTAAAAACATTATTGCTTCAAATGAATATAGTAAACTACAGATATGTTTGGCTACATGATTAAATTAAAACCATTGATAAGCAGGATCAATACAATAGCTTTTGTAAGGCTGTGTAATTTGAATCTTTTCTTGCATGTACGTGGTGACAAAAAGCACTGATGAGAATCGGGATGTAAACTACACTGGTAGTGACCGCCCCCCAGTGCGAGTAAATAACTCTGCTTGGTGTGATGCTTAAAGACTGCAGTGATAGCATGAAACCTCAACTCAATGAGAAAGTGCATGTGACCAAGTACTAAAAATGATCAAGATCCAGACTTACAATCAAGGATGACTTGCAAAGAGTAGATGGCAATAAACGCCACAGGGTAGTTGTGGACATATCGCCAGGCAAAGAAGAGTAGCAAAATCCTAAGATAGCCTGTGTAAGAATAGCCAAAAAAGCAAGAGTACATCTCTCTTCTTTGCTTCCTGTCTGTAAATGAATACCTCGATGAATGTACAGTCATATCTGTACATGTTAGTGGCCACCAATGCAATGCAATGCAATACAATGGCAACATGTCCATGAACGATCTAGCTCTAGTAACGCTCATAGGGTCTATGTCCCCCAGGGTACTGCCGGAACGTACCCTGGTAACTATCTAGCTGATATGGTTAGGGATATGGTTAGGGTTAGGGTTAGGGTTAGG
>NW_014577889.1:113136-115351 GCF_000485595.1 Priapulus caudatus | reverse complement strand
ATGGCTACTATTTCCTACGGCCGTGCAAAATAAGATTCAAACAAAAAGAAAACAAGAGCAAAACAAAAGAGCATGCCTACGGAGCATCCAAATACTACGGTACAGGCCTATCCACACGCAATCGATGTGGCATAATCTTAAAGGGGGCTTATGTCGGGCGTGCGAGCCGACTCAACTGGAAGCAACTGGATTTCGAGCAACTGGAAGCGATCGGCAGTGACTAGTTGCATCCAGTTGCCCACTGTTCGTCGCGTCGCAGTTGACCAACCTAAGCACTGCAGTCGCAGTGAATTGCAGCCATTTGCTTCCAGTCGAGTCGGCTCGCAAGCTCAACATAAGCCCCGTTTTAATAATAATTACGAGCCATAAAATAATGCCAAAATGATTTTAAAAAGTATTTATTTCTACTATAGACACAAGCGAATACAAAAACGTTACTTCTAGGTTGAATTATGACAGACATTTACATGACCAGCAAACTGAAGGCCTGGCAAGACAACAAGGCGGCGAGAAATGCAAAGTCGACAATATTCAATCACCGCGCGGCCGCAGCAGCAGCAGCAGCATCCACCGTCCTACGTCCGACGAACCATCGAATCAGCCGCACCAAATCAGCGCGCAGCATTCGCGTCGGCGCATATCCGCCTCCGCGACGATACACCACTGCGCCGCAGCTGTTCAGCAGGGTCGCAAGCAAAAGCAAGTGGCTGAAATCGAGACTGCCGGTGAGGCCCAAACTTAAGTCGGAGCGTCAGCTCAGCGGGACGTACTCGGTCAGCCCCATGGAGGCTGCGAAGGAGAATGGAGGAGGAGGAGAGCAGCGGGGGGAGGCGGTGGCAGACACGCGGAGAAGCCTGCCTCCTCTCATCCTCCTCCCCGCGACGGCGGCGGCGCCTCACGAGTCGAGCGGAGGGCACGCCGCGAACGCGACGATCACCATCGAGCGGTCGCCGCCGCGGCGGAGCAAGATTCCCGAGCCGGCAGCGGTTGCCGGCGGCGACGTCGTTGTCGCTCGCGAGAAGCAGACGAGACGGGCGATTGCGGAAGGTCGACACGGCGGGGGCGCGGCGTCGTCGAACTTCCACGCCGACGCGCTGCCGCGCATCTCCGACGAGGACGCGGCGACGGATCTCACGGCAAGAAGCGACGACGCGGGAAGAGGCGATGCCGCCGGCCCGCGCGACAATACGGCGGTGAATCGCACCTACCGGGCGTCGTGCGCCGAGACGGCGGCACCCCCCGCCGCACCGGCAGCGAGCGTCCCCCAGGGGGCGCCGCAGTTGGACGTGCCGATCTCGGAGGCGGTCGTTACGATGGAGTCGTGCATGCGGAGGCTGCGGCCGGCGACCGCCGAGCGAATGCGCACGCCTGAATACCTGGAGGCGGTTACCACAGTGATGAACTTCACGTCGCACAGGTACGGCAATCGAATTCTTCTCCCTCTCTTTCTCCCTCTCTAATCTCCTCTCTCTGTCTAATCTTCCTCTATTTCGCTCTCTCTCTCTCTAATCTCATCTCTCCATGATCCATCTCATCTCCCTCTCTCTCTAATCTCCTCTCTCCATCTCATATTCCTCTCTCTCTCTAATCTCTTCTCTCTATCTCATCTCCCTCCCTCTCTAATCTCCTCTCTCTGTCTAATCTCCCTCTCTCTCGCTCTCTCTCTAATCTCCTCTCTCCATCTCATCTCCCTCTCTCTCTAATCTCCTCTCTCCATCTCATCTCCCTCTCTCTCTAATCTCCTCTCTCCATCTCATCTCCCTCTCTTTCTCTAATCTCCTCTCTCCATCTCATCTCCCTCTCTCTCTAATCTCCTCTCTCTCTCTCTCTCTCTCTCTCTCTCTAATCTCCTTTCTCTCTCTAATCTCCCTCTCTCCATCTCATCTCCCTCTCTCTCTCTCTAATCTCGTCCCTCCCCCTAATGCGATGTAGATGAGAATTGTGATTGGCTGTTGCAGGTATGCGCTGTGTGTAGAGTTTGTGCGCGCGCTGGCGGATGCTGGCTACGTCCCCTGGTTCGCGGAGGCGTGGACGGAGATGCACAAAGTCGCCGACCTCTACAATGACGCCTACCTGCTGACATTTCTAAAGAAGGCCAAAGCCGTGCTCTGGAACTCGTCGGACAAGTCAAAGCAGATCTGCCGGTGTGTATAATATCAGGGGTGAATAATGACAAATTGTCATATGAATATTATACAATTATTGACCTATTTTC
>NW_014577889.1:108509-110751 GCF_000485595.1 Priapulus caudatus | reverse complement strand
TCATCGATCGGTTGGACCGTGACCAACGATGATCGATGATGAAATTCCAACATTCCTATTCACTAGTTGTAACCTGTCGTTGCGACCGTGCGGCGACCCCGTCGTCGGGGAACATCGCCAATGACACGTGTTACCCTGATACGCTCGTAAGCTGCCCCGGCTAGAAACTGCATCTGTTCTTAGTTGTATGCAATTCAGATGTTTCCGACGATGCCCCAACGTCGTGGCTGTCCCTGTCTTGCCCAGCGTGCCGATGGGCGGCAGGAGCGGCGGGGAGGGCGCGGGGTGGCACGGGCGCGGGGGCGTGTAGTACGAGTTAGCCGCGTATACAACGCACTAGACTGCACACCCGATTGCGGCGTTGTTTACGCACGCCGTCTGTCATTCAGGTATCCTTCCCAACAAAAAAAAACAGCGATACGCCAACTGGCGGACAACCGCAGCAGTGTTCAGAGCTGCTTGCGCTGTCGGGCAGCTGCAGGGATATCTCATCGTGCACTCGCTGATTGGTTCTGAAAAGCAAGGCTCTGCTCATTCTCGCCTACATACGTCGACGAAAGCCGAAAGGACATGGCTTAACACGTTTCGGACAAGAACATCAGTTCATTCTGAACATATTACAGTGTGATTGGTTCAGCATGACATACATTTAGTGTGTGATGTGTGTGCGTGCATGCATCGCGTTGTGCGTGCATGCGTCCTGCGCAGTCTCCGCTCTCTGTTTCTGCGTTGCGCTGTGCGTGTGCTGTCGTGTCGCGTGCGCTCATGGCTCTGGTCGTGTTGCTGCGTGTGTGTGTGACCTGGTTTTGTTAGCTATGTGTTTATAATTTAGCTTGATGTTCTGTGAGGGAGTATCCTAGCCTGTTTCTGCCTGAGCAGTAAATGCGTGGAGAAATCGTGTATCTTTAAACTGACTTTAGCGGAGACTCGCGAACATACACTTAGGTCACATATGTTCTTTGTGAGAACAGTTGTTCGTCATTTTGTTCACTTAGAATGGCATGCAACACGCCGAACCATGTGGACCACAATACATGTTCAGCTGTGCTGAGCACCTGGCAATGGTCTCAATCACATCACATCCAATGATGCCAACAAACAGGCACTCGTGAGGTAAGTGTTACTTAAATGCTCCCTTAGGATTCAATCACATTGCATCCAACGATGCCAACAAACAGGCACTCGTGAGGTAAGTGTTACTTAAATGCTGCATTCGTTAGGTATAGTTAGTTAGTTAGTTAGTTAGTTAGTTAATTGTTTAATTTTATGTAATTAATTAAATATACTTATCCTTGCATGTTTCAGAGCTGACGCAGTCTCTCTCTATAGCCAGCTGCTGCTGCCGAACTGTAGCGAGCTAGAACAGACGCTGGCAGCAAAAGGCCTCTGGCTTCTGGCTTTCAATGATGAGGGCAAGCAGGCCATACACAACTCACCAACGTGCATAGAGTGTACGTGAGTGTCATGCTTCTGTGCTGACCAAACTGCACATACCCTGCTATATTATGTTTATAATATTTATCAATATATACTTTCTAAATATATAGTATCTATAATACATATATATATATATATACGTATTTACCAGACTCTCGCTACATTATAACACGTCGTAAAAACGTCCACGTCAGATAAGAGGCAGAATGTATATAATATATATATACAAAACTGCTTACATTCGTGTTTTCCAGTTGTGTTTTAATTAATTCTAATACATAATTAAACAGTGAAGAATTTCTGAAAACCTGTTATTTAAATGCCTTATGCTGTATAATTACTCAACAAAGTAAAAATTATTTCAATTGATAAACCACATGTGTCAAATAATTGTTTTTGTCATTTTCTCTCGATTCTCCAAAATTGACGTAAGCAGTTTTGCGAATAAGCTCTTCACATAGATAGACGTCTATGTCACGTCGCTTCAGTATAGTTTGGCTTACGTCATTGCAGCGCTGAAGCGGCTACGTCGCAGCGGCAGCGCGGCAGTGCGTAATGCCGCCGCGGGGGCGCTGTGGATCATCGAGGACCGCGATGACGCCGAGCCCGAATCTTACGTGATGATCAGCTACGATTGGAGCGTGCAGCCGACCGTGCTGCGCTTACGGGACATGCTCACCGCCACCGGATACAAGGTACAGCTAGAGGAGTGTGAGAGAGTAGACTAGTAGAGATAGATAAGGATGAGAGAGTAGACTAGTAGAGCTAGACGATGAGAGAGTAGACTAGTATAGAGCTAGAGGAT
>NW_014577889.1:103041-106020 GCF_000485595.1 Priapulus caudatus | reverse complement strand
TACTCTCTCATCCTCATCTAGCTCTACTAGTCTACTCTCTCATCCTCGTCTAGCTTTACTAGTTACTCTCTCATCCTCGTCTTACTTACTAGTCTACTCTTCCACACTCCTCCTAGCTTACTAGTCTACTCTCTCATCTCGTCTAGCTTACTGTCTACTCTCTCACACTCCTCGTAGCTCTACTAGTCTTACTCTCTCATCTCGTCTAGCTCTATAGTCGAACTCTCTCACATCTCTTAGCTCTACTAGTCGCTCTCATCCTCCATCTAGCTCTACTAGTTACTTCTCATCTCGTTGCTCTAACTGAGTAGTTAGCTCTCTCATCCTCGCTAGCTCTACTAGGTTACTTTCACACTCTCTAGCTTACTAGTCTACTCTCTCACACTCCTCTAGCTCTTTACTAGTCTACTACTCTCATCTGCGTCTAGCTCTCGTGTTACTCTTCTCATCTCTCTTAGCTCTACTAGTCTACTATTCACCTCCTTCTAGCTCTATTAGTTCTATCTCTCATCCGTCATTTAGCTCTACTAGTACTACTCTCTTCAGTCCTCATCTAGCTCTACTAGTCTACTCTCTCATCCATCTAGCTCTAGCTGAGTCTTAACTCTCTAATCCTTCCTCTAGCTCTGATCAGTCTAGCTCTCTCAATACCTCTCTAGCTCTACTAGTCTACTCTCTCATCCTCGTCTAGCTCTAATAGTCTAACTGCTCTCATCGGCTACTCCTAGCTCTACTAGTCTACTCTCCTCACATCTCTCTAGGACTCTATTAGTTACTCTCTCATCCTACGTATAGCTCTACTAGGGTCTACTTCTCATACCTCGTCTAGCTCTACTGCTTTCTACTCATCTCTCGCATCTAGCTATACTAGTCTCTCTCTCACCTCTCTAGCCTCTACTATGTCTACTCTAATCATCCTCGTCTGAGCTCTACGTCTACTCTCTCGGTCTCCGGTCTGTAGCTTACGAGTCTACTCTCTGCATCTCGTTGGTTCTTACAGTGGTATATTTTTCTACAGTGTATATTTAAAACTTTTTTTTCTAGTCTTCATCTCAAACTACAAGTACAAACTACAAGTACAAAGTACAAAGTACAATGAAATCCCTTTGAATTTGAATTTGAAATCTGCCCCAACAGAAAAATTTGTCATAATTTCGATAGCTCCTTTTTCATGAGGGCACTGGAGTTCGTAGCATTTGCGTGATCAGATATTCTCGTGTGAGAGGCATTACAGTTTATCGAGGCACATATATCGCGCCATGGCCTGAACAACGAGTCTGCCCTTAATAGCAAAATATCACATCACGATCGACCCAAATTGGCATCGCAGAGCAATGCACAGCTCTGCTCTGCTCAAGCATGGAAGGTGAACATGGCGTCTGGCTTTCGTTGCGCAGGTCGATTGGGGAGAGCGGCGTGATCTCGCTGCTCTTGGGCGACCTTCAGGATCCGTATCTGGCAGTCGGCCAACTACAGGCCAACGTGAACCGCAGTTACCTTATGAAGGGAAGTCTGGGTGAGTCGGCCGACTAACGGCGTAACTAGTGATGTCCCGACGATCGATTATAATCGAACGTCAGTCGTTTGCAGCAACCGACAAAGCAAACATTGGTGAAATGACTCTATTTTATTTGTGTGTATTTTTTTTGTTACTTTACAGCTTAAATCTAACCTACACCAAACATAAGCATAAGTATAATACTGTTACATAGCTTATAGAATATTGTATTACAAAAAATACTGTATTATATTATATATGATATATTTCAATATCTGGTAGCCGTGATTAATAAAATTCAATCAATTATCTTCGATCATCGATTGGTTGGACCGTGCAACCAATGATCGATGATGAAATACCAACCGATTCCAATCACTAGTTGTAACCGTCGTGCGATGGTGCGGTGACCCGTCGTCGGGGGACATCGCGAATGACACGTGTTACCCTAACCGCTCGTGAAGTGCGGCTCGAAACTCATCATGTTCTAGTTGTATGCACTTAAGATGTTTCCAACGATGGCCCCCACCCGTCGTCAGCTGTCCCTGTCTTGCAGCGTGGACGGGGGCAGGGAGCGGCGGGAGGGGGGCGCGGGGGGCGTGTAGTACGGATTAGCGGTAATGCAACGCACTAGTGCACACCGCCGACGCGGCGTTGTTTACGCACGCGTCTGTCATTCAGGTATCCTTCACAACAGCATACGCAACTGGGCGGACAACCGCAGAGTGTTCAGAGCTGCTGGCGCTGTCGGGCAGCTGCAGGGATATCTCATCTGCACTAACTTGATGGTGAAAAGCAAGGCTCTGCTCATTCTCGCCTACATCGTCGACGAAAGCGAAAGCGACATGCTTAACACGTCGGACAAGAACATCAAGTTCATTCTGAAGATATTACAGGTGATTGGTGTCAGCATGACATACATACGTGTGTGTGTGTGTGCGTGCATGCATGCGTTTGTGCGTGCATGCGTGCGTGTGTGTGCGTGTGCGTGTGTCTGCGTGTGCGCGTGCGCGTGCGTGTGTGCGTGTGTGTGTGCCTGTTTTTGTTTAGCTATGTGTTTATAATTAGCTTGATGTCTGTGAGGGAGTATGCCTAGCTGTTTCTGTGAGCAGAAATGCGTGAGAAATCGTTTTAAACTGACTTTAGCGGAGATCGAACATACACTTATGTCACATATGTTCTTTGAGAACAGTTGTTCTGTCATTTTGTTCACTAGAATGGGATCAACACGCCGAACCATGTGGCACCACAATACATGTTCAGCTGTGCTGAAACTCTGCAAGGTCTCAATCACATCACATCCAATGATGCCAACAAACAGGCACTCGTGAGGTAAGTGTTACTTAAATGCTCCCTTAGGATTCAATCACATTGCATCCAACGATGCCAACAAACAGGCACTCGTGAGGTAAGTGTTACTTAAATGCTCCCTTAGGATTCAATCACATTGCATCCAACGATGCCAACAAACAGGCACTCGT
>NW_014577889.1:90158-102159 GCF_000485595.1 Priapulus caudatus | reverse complement strand
TAGTAGAGATAGACGAGGATGAGAGAGTAGACTAGTAGAGATAGACGAGGATGAGAGAGTAGACTAGTAGAGATAGACGAGGATGAGAGAGTAGACTAGTAGAGCTAGACGAGGATGAGAGAGTAGACTAGTAGAGCTAGACGAGGATGAGAGAGTAGACTAGTAGAGCTAGACGAGGATGAGAGAGTAGACTAGTAGAGCTAGACGAGGATGAGAGAGTAGACTAGTAGAGCTAGAGGAGGATGAGAGAGTAGACTATAGTAAAGCTAGAGGANTCTCTCTCTCAGCCTCATTCTACATCTAGCTATCCTACTCTCTGCATCTACGTGCTTATCTCTACTAGTCTAGCTCTCATCATGACCATCGTCTAGCCATACTAACTACATCTCTCATCCTCCTAGCTAGCTCTACTATCTAACTCTGCTTCATACCCTAGTCTAGCCTACATAGTCATACTATCATCACACCCTCTAGCTCTACTAGTCTCTCTCTCATCCTCGTCCTAGCTCTACTGAGTCTAACTCTGCTCAGCTATCCTCGTCTATCCTACTAAGATCTACTCTCGCATCCTCGTGCTAGCTCTACTAGTGCTACTCTCTCATCCCTACCTACCGTAAGCTCTCCTATGTTCTCTTCTTACTACTCTCACCTCCGTCTAGCTCTAAGCTAAGTGCTACTACTCTCATCCCTCCTCTAGCTCTACTTAGTCCTATCTCTCTCATCCATCGTCTAGCTCTACTAGTGCTACGTCTTCTCACACTCCCCTAGCTCAGCTAGTCTACTCTCTGCATCCTCGGTCTAGCTCTACTAGTCTACTCTCATCATACCTCGTCTAGCTCTACTAGTCTACTTCTCTAGCATCCTCCTCTAGCTCTACTATCTACTCTCGTCATCCATCCTCTAGCTCTATTAGTCTACTGCTTCTCATCCTCCTGCATCCCCCCTTCTCCCCCCTCCCTCCCCCCCCTCCTAACTAGTCTACTCTCAATTCATGCCTCGTCATAGCTCTACTAGTCTATGCTCTCATCCTGCCTGCTAGCTACTACAGTCTACGTCTCTCATCCTCGCTCTAGCTCTACTAGTCTACTCTCTCATCCATACCATCATAGCTGCTGCTAGTCTAATCTACTCACCCCTCTAGCTGCTACTAGTCTACTCTCTGCATCCTCATCTAGCTCTACTAGGTCAGCTCTGACTCACCATCCTCTCTAAGGCTATATCTATCTAGCTCTCATCACCTCCTCAGCTCTACAAGTCTATTCTCTAGCTCATGCCTAGTCATATCCGCTCACTAGCATAAGCTCCTCAATCCGCCTCTAGCCTAACATTCAGCTCTCTCATCCTCGTCTAGCTCTACTAGTCTACTCTCTCATCCTCCTCTAGCTCTACTAGTCTACTCTCTCATCCTCCTCTAGCTCTACTAGTCAGCTCTCGCATCCCCTCTAGCTCTATACTACTCTCACATCTCTAGCTCTACAGTCTACTCTCTCATGCCTCCCTACTCTACTAGTCTACTGCTCTCATCTCTCTAACTAGCTCTACTAGTCTACTGCTCTGCATCCTCGTCTATCTCTACTAGTCTAACTCTCTGCATCTCCTCTAGCTCTACTAGTCTACCTCTCATCCTCCTCTAGCTCTACTAGTGCACAGCCTCACATCCTCGTCTAGCTCACTAAGCTACTCTCTCATCCCGCTCTAGCTAGCTACACTAGTGCTAGCTCTCAGCATCCTCGTCATAGGCTCTACTAGTCTACTCTCTCACACTCCTGTCTAGGCTCTACTCAGTCAGCTCTCCATCACTCCCTCTAAGCTCTACTCAGTCTCCCTCTCAGCACTCCTCTAGCTCTATCTATCTATCTCTCTCATCCCCTCTAGCTCATACTAGTCTACTCTCTGCACACTCCATCTATGCTCTACTAAGTCTACTCTCATCATACCTCCTCTAGCTCTACTAGTGCTACTCTCTCACACTGCTGCTAGGCTCATACTAGTCTACCTCATGCACCTGTCTAGCTCTACTATCTACTGCCTCATACCTCGTCTAGCTCATACTAGTCTACCTACTCATGCGCCTCGTCTAGCTCTACTAGTCTAGCTACTCTCCTCCTCTTAGCTCTAGCCTTCTACTCTCTCAATGCCTCGTCTAGCTCTACTATCTACTCCATTCATCCATCCTCTAGCGTTCGCTACTAGTCTACTCTCATTCATCCTGCGTTCTAGCTCAACTAGTCAGTCCTCTCTCAACAAACTCTCACTCTACTAGTCTACTCTCTTCATGCCTCCCTCTAACTCTACTAAGTCTACTCTGCTTCACACTCCTCTAGCATCTACTAGTCATACTCTACTCAATTCCTCGTCTAGCTCTACTAGTCTTACTCTCGTCATCCTGCTAGCTTCTACTAGTCTCACTCTCTCATCCTCCTCTAGCTGCTACTAGTCAGCTAGTCTAGCACACCTCTCTAGCTCTACTATTGCTACTCTCTCATCCTCCTCTAACTCTACAGTGCACTCATCTCATCCATCGTCTAGCTCTAGCTAGTCTAGCTCTCTCACTCGTCTTAGCTCTACTAGCCTTACCTGCTCACACTCCTTCTAGCTGCTACTATGTCTAAGCTCTCTAATACCTCAGTCTAGCTGCTACTAGTCTACTGCTCTCATCCCCTACTCAGCTCACTAGTCTACATGCTACTCATCCCTCATCTAGCTCATTACTAGTCTACTCCTCACACTCCTCAGCTCTAGCTAGTCTACTCTGCTTCACACTCTCTAGCGCTACATAGTCTACTCTCTCAATCGCTCTGCTAACGTCTACTAGTCTACTCATCCCTATCCTCCGTCTAGCTACTAGCTAGTCATACTCTCTCACAGCTCCTCTAGCTCCCTACTAGTCTACTCTTCTCACACTCCTCTAGTACTACTAGATCTACTCTGCTCATCCTCCTGCTAACATGCTACTAGTCTACTCTGCTTCATCAATCGTCTAGCTCTACTAGTCTACTCCCTCCTCACACTCCTCTAGGCTCTACTAAGGGCTTGCTCTGCATCCTTCATGTCTTAGGCTGACTACTAGATCTAACTGCATCTCATCGCTGCGTCTCGCTCTACTACTCTTACTCTCTCATCATCGGTGCTAGACTCTACCTATCTAACCTCATCATACCGGTCTAGCCTCATACTACTACTCTTGTGGATCCTCCTCTAGCTCTACTAGTCTCTCTCTCATCCTCCTAACTAGCTACTACTATCTATCTCCCTCTGCATCCTCGTCTAGATCACCTAGTCACTCTCTCACACATGCACTCTAGCTACTAGCTAAGTCTACTCTCTCATACCTCGCCTAGCTTCTACTAGATCTACTGCCTCTCATCCATCGTCCTAGCTCTACTAGTCATAGACCTCCTGCACAGCTCCCTCTAGCCTCTACTAGTCTACATCTCTCATCTCCTACTATGCTCCACCTAGTCTACTCTCTCATACCATCCTCTAGCCTACTAAGTCGACGCTCTCATCCTCGTCATACTCTACTAGTCACTGCTCCTCATGCCTCCATTCTAGCTCTACTAGTAGTCTCTCATCCATGCGTCTAGCTCTCACAGTCTACTCCTCTCCATCCTCCTCTAGCCTCTACTAGTCTACTTCTGCATGCTGCTCTAGCTCTAGCTAGTCTAAGCTCTCTCATGCCTCTATCTAGCCTACTAGTCTACTCTCTCATCGCTCCTCTACTCTACTAGTGCATCTACTGGCTCTCATCCTCTCTAGCTGTCTACTAGTGCTACCTCGCTCAATCTCAGTCTACGCTCACTAGTCTACTCTCTCACACATCCTCTAGCTCTACTAGTCTACTCTCTCACACTCCTTCTAAGCGCTTACAGTGGACTACTCTCTGCATCCCTCCTCTACTCTACTAAGTCTACTCGCTCTCATGCCTCGTCTAGATCTACTAGTCTAGCTCTCTTGCATCAACTGCCTCTAGCTCTACTAGATCTACATCTCTCATCCTCGTCTAGCTCTACTAGTCCTACTCTCATCCATCGGAGGCTGTGCTAGATCCTACTAGTCCCTACTCCTCTGCATGCACTCTCTAGCTTCTACTATCTACTCGTCACCCACTCCATCTAAGCTCATACTAAGTCTATCTCTTCTCCACTCCTCTAGCTCACTAGTCTACTCGCGCTCATTCCCTGCCTCTAGCTCTAGCTAGTATACTCTCTCCATCGCCGTCTAGCTCATACTATTTTTGTCGCTATCCTGCTCATCCGTCTAGCTCTACATAGTCTACTCATCCAGCACTCCTCTAGCTCTAACTAGTCTACTCTCTCATCCACGTGACTAGCTGCTACTAAGTCATAACTCATCTCATCCTCGTCTAGCTGCTACTAGTCACTAGCTCTCTCATCGCCGCGTCTAGCATCTAGGCTAGTCTTAGCTCTCTGGCATCGCTCGCTAAGCTCACTATGTCACTCATCATCATCCTCCTCTCAGCTGCTACTATACTATCTCTCTCATCACCTCGTCTAGCTCTACTTAGTCTCCTCTCTCATCCGCTCGTCTAGCTGCTACTAGTCTACTCTCTGCATCGCTCAGCTCAATAGCTCTACTAGTCTAACTCATCTCATCCTCGTTGCTCTAACTAGTCTACTCTCTCAATCGCTTCTACTCTCCTAAGCTAGTCTACTGCTCGTCGATCCCGTTAGCTCTACATAGTTCTTACTCTCTCAGCACTCCTCTAGCTCTAACTAGTGCGTTACTCTCTCATGCGCTCGTCTAAGCTCTACTAGTCTATGCTCTCTCCACTCGGCTCTAGGCTCTACTAGTGCTACCTCTCATGCCTCGCCTCCATAGCTCTAGCTACAGTCTACTCTCTCATCGCTCTAGGCTCATACTATCCTATCTCTCTGCATCCTGCCTCAGCTCTACATAGGCTACTGCTGCTCATCGCTACTCTACTATCTACTCTCTCATCCTCGTCTAGTGCTACAGTCTACTCTGCTCAGCAGCTCCTCTAGCTCTAACTAGTGCTACTCTCTTCATGCCTCGCTAGCTATACATAGTTGCTACTCTGACTCACACTCCTCTAGTCTACTAGTCATACTCTCTCATGCCTCGTCTAGCCTACTAGTCTACTCTCTCACACGTCATTCTACTCTACTAGAATCTACTCTCTGCATCCTCTAGCTCTACTAGTCTACTCCTCTGCATCTCCTCTAGCCTATCTATCTACTCTCTCACCATCGTCTAGACTCTACTAGTGCTAGCCTCTCACACTGCCTCTAGGCTCTACTTAGTGCACATCTCATCATCCTCGTCTAGCTCTACTAGTCTACTACTCTCATCCATCGCTAGCTCTACTATCTACTCTCTCATCCATCTGTCCTAAGCTGACTACTAGTCTACTCTCTCAGCACTCCTCTAGCTTACTACTAAGTCATTACTCTTCATCATGCCTCGTGCTAGCTCTAGCAAGTCTAACTCCCTCTCATATTCCTCGTCTACTGCCTACTAGTGCTACTCTCTCACACTGCGGCCTCTAGCTCTACTAGTCTATTCTTTTCGCTCATCTCATCCTCACTCATAGCCTACATAGTCTACTCTCATCTCACATCCTTCTACTCACTACTAACTCGCCCTCATCCTCGTCTAAGCTCTACATAGTTCTACTCTCTCATGACTCCTCTAGCTTCTACTAGTCTACTCTCTCATCCTCCTCTAGCTTCTACTAGCACTGCTCTCATCACTCCTACTACAATTACCTAGTCCTACTCTGCTCATCCTCCTCAGTAGCTCTACTAGTCTACTCTCATCATCCTCCGTCTAGCTCTACTTATCTCCTCTCTAGCAATCCTCGTCTAGATCTACTAGTCATACTCGCTCATGTACGCAACTCCTCATAGCTCTACGATAAGTCTACTCTCTGCATCCTCGTCTAGCTCTACTAGTTTCTACTCTCTCATCCTCGTCTAGCTCTACTAGTCTACTCTCCGATCCTCGTTACTAGCTCTACTAGTCTAAGTAGACTAGTAGAGCTAGACGAGGATGAGAGAGTAGACTAGTAGAGCTAGACGAGGATGAGAGAGTAGACTAGTAGAGCTAGAGGAGTGTGAGAGAGTAGACTAGTAGAGCTAGACGAGGATGAGAGAGTAGACTAGTAGAGCTAGAGGAGTGTGAGAGAGTAGACTAGTAGAGCTAAATGCATACAAGTAGAGGTTCACATATAATTAGAGGTTGACGTATACATAGGTAGAGGTTGACATACGTATAGTTATAAGTATAGGTGTAGGTTTAGGCATGAAAAATACGCGATGCACTGTATAGATATATTATATGTAGAGGAATTTACGTTGAGCATAGATACAGATCAAGAGTCCATAATAGAATATCCCTATTTTTTCTAATTTTCCTAATCTTCTTATTTTTTCTATCTATCCATCTCTTCTCATCCTCTATTCATCTATCCATCCTTCCTCATATTTCCATCTCTTCTATAATTTTCCTAATTTTCCTTTTATGGACTCTTGATACAGATGTACGTAGGTGCAGTATCTATGTACCTGCAACTTTTCACTGTGTCGTATTGGAGCGTGTGGTCGCTTGGCTGCTGCAGGTCTGGCTTGACGTTGACAACATGAGTGGAGACATCCTAGACTCGATGGCACTGGCTGTGGAGAACGCTACTGCCATCCTCGTGTGCATGACGCAGAAGTACAAGGAGAGTCCCAGCTGCAGGACAGGTGAACATAGAGACTGCCCACGCGCCCCCGTGACACGTAATATAATATAAAGATGTCCCCTCGATGACATATGACGTAGAGACGGCCCCCGTGACATGTAATATAATATAGAGATGTCCCCCGATGAAAGGTAACGTAGAGACGGCCCCGTCACATGTAATATAATATAGAAATGGCCCCTGTTAACAGGCAACGCGTGCGGGTGTGTGTATTTGCACACCCGATCATTAGACGTGTCTTGTACTTGCGAACAGATTGCAATCTGCTATTGTGCACCGAAGTGTCGGCCCACATTCCCAAAACACCGATTTTCCATTAGGGAAACTCGCCGGTCTAGACTGATCCTGCCGTTCCGTTTTAAAGACCTAGCACGCAGGAAAAGCCACGTAAACTCGATTGTCCTTCCTAGAACGGTGCCGGACTACCGACCGACGACCTAGACTGACGCCGCCGTTCCGTTTCAGAGGCCGAGTACGCGCGTAAGCTGCAGAAGCCAATCATCCCGCTGCGGATGGTGGCAGACTACGTGCCGGACGGCTGGCTGGGCCTCATCGTTGGCACCCTGCTCTACTTCAACTTCAGCCACGAGATAGAGATCGAGTCAGAGTTCACGAGGCTTTGCCGGGAGCTGAAGCAGCAGGGCGGCGGTCGAGGAAGAAGAGGGGCGGGAGCTCGACGACCCAGCACCATGGAGCTCGTAAAAAGTGCGTAGCGTCGTCGTCTTCGTCGTCGCTCATAGCGGGTTCGTCGTCATGACGACGGCGGCCGAGTCGCTCCTGTTTGTTACGGGCTGATATATCTGATGTAGTAGATAAAGAGTGTAACGTCGACAGATGCCTACAGTTTAGTTTTATCGTTATTTAAGCATTATAGTAGTAATGTCTGCAGTCTACAGTCAGACACGACCCTCCCTTGGAGAAGTGTGGGGAGGTTTTAAAACCAGCACAAACTTACTATAGTTCATTTAAAAAAAGTGTTTTAAAAACATGTAAACAAAAATAGTTTTACTTTCTAAATCGCCTACTAAATAAATCTAAATAAATCTACCTTTAAAAATAGTTAACAAAAAGAGTTTTCAAATCATTCAAGTAACCGTTTCCGTACCTAATGGAGCATTTTCCTCGTGTATATCTTTGGATCGGTCGTGTCTCCGTATTATGACGATGTTGCGTCTTTCAGGCCACATGGCGCACACTGATGGTTCAGGACAAGTGAGCATCTACGACCACATGTCGGGGAGCACCACATTCAAAGACTGGAGCACTGAGGAGGTTGTCATGTGGCTGCGCGAGTGCGAGTTGCAGGATCTAGTGAAGGGGTTTGCAGGTAATCGATCGATGCGCAAATACGAAAACTGGTTTCTGATTGTTAGTCACTTTCGATTAGGATATAGTCTCACCAGGGACTGTTGCAGCAGTTGCAGAAATAACATAGCATGCAGCTCATGTGTCATCATGCACTCAAACTGTGCCACGGCTGCGTCAGCGCCGACCTAGCCATCGCCTGCCACGCGTTCACTTGTTTTCTCTTTTCCGCGCAGACATCGACGGGGGGCTGCTTCAGGAGTTGCAGCTCATGTGTCGCAGCGCGCCCGAGTCGTACTATACCTGCATCAGCACCGACCTAGGTATAACCAACCTCCCTACACGACTCCGCTTCACCAGAGCCCTGCGCAAACTCTCCGCCTAGCCACGTCGACGCAACGACCCGTTACTCATTGGGAGGTCAAGGTCAGTGCCTAGTCACGTGGCTAACGACCCATTAATGATCGGGTGGTCAAGGTCAGCGAAAGGGCGCTGTCACAGGAGGAGCAGCGGGAGATGAAAGGTGGGAGAGAAGGGGCCGACGATTCCTTCAGGTTGTGTGCGGTGTCGCACCGGACAGCGTGAAAGCGGTAAGATGCATATCGGCAGGGGTAAACACAATGTTTTCATCTTAATCCTAGTATCAATTGATTTATCATTGGTTGATAGATTGATTGATTGATTGATTGATTGATAACTTGGTTCTTGATGACGAGATTAAATTAAGTACCAAGAGGACGTGAATTTAAGGTTGTGGTAAGTTTTTGCATGCTGAACACTTGTGATTACTCGATGGACTCGTATACAATTTCAACAAACTATAGTTAATCTACAATCTCTTTATTGCTGGCTGCTACGCGAGCGGCCGACAAATAGTATCTCACATGCTTCGCGTATCCAATTTGGCTGGGCATGGCCTGGATCACTGGCCTGATGATTCCAGATTTGCCCAACTTGGGGGTATTAAGCTTTATTTAGGGAACCTATAAGGTTTATTAATATCTATGAACAAATTATATATCTATGAGATATAGTAGCATGGATTGCATGACTAAATTAAAGGTTGCAAATACAGTAAGTGTGCACGGGTTAGAGATGTCGTGTTTTGAAGTCACAGATGTGTTTTTTTAAATATTGATATATTTTTTTGGTTAATTTTAATAGGCATAGAGTTCAGTTGTTGCTGTTATTGTTGTTCTGTGAAGAGTATATTTAGCTGTATTGAGGTTGAAATCTTCGACAATATTTGTGCTGAAAGGAACCTTATTCATTGGTAGGTTTAGAAAAAAGTGGGTGTCTGTTCGTAAAAAGTCGAACCCAGTTTGAAGCCCAATACTTGTCTAAAAGACAAGAAAACGGTAGATCTGATCCGGGATCTACATCACTATTAGAAAAGGTTGTCTCTTATGTTTTAACAAGAGCGTATTTCACACGTTTGTGTCAGGGATCTATATGCATGAATAGACAAAGTGATTTGCTATGAATTAAATTAAATTAAATTAAATTACTCATTGTTACAAATTTTAAGTGGCGACAAACACATGGGATTTGCTTGGCTTTAGCTGTTATCATGAACATATAGCTCGACAATGTGTCCAGTGTAATTAATGCGTATAGTGTATGTCAATTTGTATAGATACGTATGTTCTTGCTGTTCCTATGAAAGGCTTTATCGTCGATAACCACTTTCCTGGCATTTTGTGAAGCTCAGCGCTCTGTCTCCCATTCTGTTGGGCATTAAACTATGTAGTAAGGAAGAGAGGTTTACCCACTTGGACATCATATAGTGATTCATCGACTTTACGTGATTTTATGATACGTTGCCGGGGCGTTTCGCGTGTCTATAGCTGCTGGCGGGGAATGAGTGAGCAGTAGCGGAAAGAATGTCAGATGCACGTACCCCAGCTAGGTTTTGACGTAGCGTAGACACAGGGTTAGCACACCACTCTCAGGAAAGGCAGCAGCATCTGCTATCAACACAGCTTTTTGTTTAGAGAAGTGTGACGATTATTATTATTTTTATCACTATTAATATTATTCATTTTTTAAGTTATGTATGCGCACGCGTGAATCAAGCCTTATGTGATCAAGCCTAAGCTGTACCTATGTAGTTCATCCTGAATCAGGTTGCAAAAGGGCTACATAGCTAGAACTGTTTCAACCCCACCCGCCAGCGTCGCTTTTCGGTGAGGTGGGAGTGTGATTATCATTGTTAATATGATTATACGCAGTTCATATAAGGTTTTGTAATCACACATGAATCGACGGGGGTAGAGTCGAATACGAATAACTGTGTTAGGCTGGATTGTGATGTTTGCACACTATACATGTGTTCACTGATTATGCAAGGGTTTTACATTGAATGCTAGGTGACACTGGCTATTTTTTTAGATTGCACTTGATCAAGCATTATTTTGGATTAAAGATTAAAAACGTCCAAGCTCGTATAGATTATATATAATATATATTTGCTGTGATATAATTGGCCAGTGATTCGTTTTACAATGCACCCAATTTGTGCAGTTTTTGCTACGTTTTAAAAGCACTCAACTTTGCTGATTGTGTGGGACCAATTAACCTTTTCTATGTTCGCACTGTGCAATATTTTGACGTTATGCTGATAAATAGGGAACTACTATAACCATATCAACCACATACGTCTCAAGGAATTATCAGTATGTACACTATGTGATATGGATACACCCAGTAAATCACTTGTGTTACATTAGATACCTACTATCCACTTGTCTTGACTTTTGAGGTTTGTACCTTAATTTAGAGCACTTATTGTACATATTTTGAACACTGAGGCATGTTTGTGTGGTGTGTAGCCGACTACATATTATCAAAATGATAGCAAACCCAACCTGATCATTTAAATAATGATTTCATTTTATTAGAACTTCAAAAAAGATTGTAAACAATTTATTACTCTATCGTTCTACTAGCTACCAGTACCTTGCACTGCAATTTTAAAGCCAACTTGCTGCATAATATCAACCTCAAATACTAATAGTTATGTTATATATATTCTCACTACCAAGTTGAGTAGTTATTTGTTGAAAAAATATGCTAAATATCACCCGTATTTTTAATACTCTTCTACAGTAACAGTTCATTGATTTTACGAACCATTACGTTTTTTATTTAATTTAGATACCGATTATAACATACCTAAATGAACTTGAATATAAAGATTACATAAATCATAATTGTCATCTCATAACATTCATAAATCATCACAATCACAAATTCTTATCGTATAACCTCCTGAATAGTAGAGGAGCTGACCATCATATATATTCTTCAAATCAACTATTAGAACTACGACTACTACTACTACTACTACTACTACTACTACTACGACTACTACTACTACTACTACTACTACTACTACTACTACTACTACTACTACTGTTGCTACTGCTACTGCTACTGCTACTGCTACTGCTCATGACGTCATCGTGTCAGGGGTCACGACCTCAGCCGGCCATCGTGACCTTGTACTCGTCCTGGTGCTTCACCATTTGTGTAAACACTTTGTACTTCTTCTCGTGGAACCTGTTAAAATATATGTATACAATTACGGTTTGCAACAATGCTATAAACATTTTTGAGATGTCTAAGCCCCTTGCTTCCCCCACTTAGCAATCCGTTCCTAATCAAACCCGCTTATCAAATCTTCTTTTATCAGAACCCCCCCCCCTTATCAGTCTCTCTCTCTCTCTCTCTCTCTCTCTCTCTCTCTCTCATCAAACATTCTCTTATGAAACCCTTTCCTATAAAATCCTTTCTTATGAAACCCTTTCCTATAAAACCCTTTCTTATCAAAACCTCTCCTATCAGATCACACCCTTCTTTATCAGAGCCTCTCATCACATCCTGCCTCATCACATCCTGCTTTATCACACCCTGCCTTATCACACCCTGCCTCATCACACCCTGCTTTATCACACCCTGCCTTATCAC
>NW_014577889.1:85311-90133 GCF_000485595.1 Priapulus caudatus | reverse complement strand
CTCATTCACATCAGTCCTGCTTCATTCACACCCTGCTTATCACACCCTTGCCTGTCACATCCCTGCCTCATCAGCACCCTGCCTCATCACATCCCCTGCTTCATCAACACCTGAACTCGAGTACACCTGCCTCATTCACATTTCATGCCTATCACACCGTTCATCACACCCTGCCTTTTTGTAACTCACCCTGCCCTTATCACACCGTGCTTACTCACACCTGCTTATCACACCCTGCGTCATGCATTCACTCCCCTGTCCTCATTCACATTTTCCTGCCTCATCACACCCTGCCTCATCACCCCCTTGCTCAGCACCGACCCATGCTCTCATCACACGCCTGCCTCATCGACACCCTGCCTTGTAACACCCTGCCCTTACTCACACCCTGCCCTTATCACACCCTGTCTTGTAACACCCTGCCTTATCACACTCCTTGCCTATCACACCTGCCTTATGCACATCCTGCCTCTATCACCCCTGCCTTATTCACACTGGCTGTCTCTCATCACACCCTGCTCATCACACCTGCCTCATCCACACCTGCCTTATGCACACCCTGCATCCTATCCACATTCCCTGTTCTTGTACACCCTGCTATCTATTCACCTCCGTGCCGTCATTCACACCGCTGACCGCTTATCGACACCCTGGCCCGTTCGCTAAGCACCCTGTTCTTGGTAACAGCCCTGCCTAACTCACACCCATGCCTCATCACACCCATGCATCTATCCTCTTGCCTTATCACACCTTGCCTTATCCCCCAAACAACGCCTGCTGGCAGTCACCACCGCTGACCGTTATCACACCTGCCGTATCACACCGCTGCCTTGTAACACCCTGCCTTTATTCACACCCCTCGCTTGTAACACCCATTGCCTATATCACAACCCTGCCTCATCACACCCTGCCCTAAATCACACCCTGCCTTATCCACTACCCTGGGCCTTTATCGACACGGCCTGTCTTGTATAACACCTGCCTTATCACACCCTGCCTCATCACAGGCCCTGCCTTTATCCACATTCGCTGCGCTTTATCACGACGCCGTGCCCTTATCCACAACCCTGCCTCAGTCACACCGTGGCCTTATGGTCACAACTCTGCCTCATCCACACGCGTGCCTTGCTAACACCGTCGGCCTGTATTCCCACACCCGGCCGCTCATACGACCTTGTTGCTCAGTCACACCGTCTGGCCTCAGGTCGACACGCACGTGCGTGGTTCGACACACTGCCTTATGCGAGACGCCTGCGCTCAGTCACCAGCCTTGCCACTCAGTCACACCCTGGCCCTGTATCGAGCCGCAGTGCTGCATCACACCGTTTGCCTGCGATTGCAGCAGCCTGCCCGCGGGCATCACCCGACGCCTGGCCTGGTGTCACAGGGCCGCGTGCCGTCAGTGACACACCCTGCCTTATGGCGACACGCCTCGATGCGGGCGACCGTGAGCCTCCAGTCGACACCCTGTGAGTGGTAAAGGCACCCTGCCTTATCACACCATGGCTCTCGTTATCACTTACCCTGGGCGCTAGGATCGAGCACCCTGCTGGCATTAGGGCACCGTTAGAGAGCCTCATGCACAGCGCTGCCCCCTGGCAAGCACAGCCTCTCGTTATCGACACCGCTGGCTATCACAACCTGCCGTTGTCATTCACCCGTTGCGTTGCATGCGGCACAGCCCTGCGTCATCACAACCTGCGCGCTCATGCGAAACGCGCGCTTATCAAGCACCCTGCTGCATGCAACCCGCGTACCTCAGTCAGCAGCGCCTAGCCGGCATCACAGCCTTGCGCGTTCTGCTGCACACCCTGCCTTCATAGAATCCTGCTCTTTTCACATACCCTGCCTTAGGCACACCTGCCCTTTTATCACACCACTGCGCTTCAGTTAGGCACCTGATCTCATCGACACACTGACCTCCCTAACTTGCACCACTCTGCCCTGTCAGCACCATGCCCTCATCCACCTGCCTCATCACACCAGGTGCTTGAGAACTCAGTGCATTGCCCCCTGGAGCACCAGGTCCATTCTCCGCTCCCTTCCCCCACCTGATCTGTCCCACCTTGTCCTCATTCACACCCTCTCCTGCCTCATCACACCCCTTGCCTCACACACCTCTTGCTCAGTCACACCCTGCCTTCTATGCACACGCCTGCCTCATTCCACACCCTCACCTCATCACCACCCTCCTCATCATACCCTGCCTTGTCCACCTGCCCTCATAACATCCTTCTTATCACACCTGCCTTAGCACACCTGCATTTATCACATTCCCTGCGCTCTCGCTACCACCCTGTATCTCACTCACACCCTGCCTCAGTCACACCTGCCCCTGTCACGACCCTGCCTCTTCACCCCTGCTCATCACACTCTGCCCTGTCATCACTCCTGCCTATCAGCACCCGTGCCCTGTCACCACCCTGCCGCTTAGTCATCACCTTAGCCCTGTCACACCCTGCCTCAGTCACCACCTGCCTTGTCACACCTGCCCATCATCAAAATGCCTTAATGGCACACCGGCTTGCACTTTCGCTCGACACCCTTGCCCCTCATTCAACCTGCCCCCTCTCTTATCACACCCTGCCTCATCACACCCTGCCTCATCACACCCTGCCTCATCACACCCTGCCTCATCACACCCTGCCTTATCACACCCTGCCTCATCACACCCTGCCTCATCACACCCTGCCTCATCACACCCTGCCTTATCACACCCTGCTTTATCACACCCTGCCTCATCACATCCTTCCTCATCACACCCTGCCTCATCACAGCCTCTCTTATCACACCCTGCCTTATCACACCCTGCCTTATCACACCCTGCCTTATCACACCCTGCCTTATCACACCCTGCCTTAGTACATCCTTCCTTATCACACCCTGTCTCATCACACCCTGCCTCATCACAGCCTCTCTTATCACACCCTGCCTTATCACACCCTGTCTCATCACAGCCTCTCTCATCACGTATTCTACCTTCTGTCCTGCAGGGTGGGTTTTACGAGTGTGCTTGACCCCGTCATGGACTGCATGGCTTCACGCGGGGAAGCGAACGCCGCAGCAGCGCAGCTCGCTAGCAGGGCCGCTCCCAGCAGCACGCACTCGCTCGCCTCGGGAACCACCACCGACATCTCTGTGCAAGACGAGCACACGACGTCACATGAGTCAGGGGTAATGTAGTAATGCCATCTTCTGGAGGAATAAGGGCTAAATGATGTTGTTCTAAAGTCTAGAGAAATAAGGACTGAATAATGTTGTTTTGGAGTGCCATCTTCCGGAGGATAAGGACTAACGCACTCACTTACCTTGGGAACCACCACTGACTATCTGCAAGACAAGCACATGACATCAGTCACGGGAAATGTAGCACCATCTTGTATAGGATTAAGGACTGATCAATAAGAGGATAATAAGAATAATAAAAGGATCAATAAGGATTGATCAATAGAGAAATAATCACTGACATGAGTGATGTTATTCTGTAGTGCCGTCTTCTAGAGAAATAAGGACTGAGTGACATTATTCTGAAGTGCCATCTTCTGGAGGAATAAGGAATAATGCACTCACTCGCCTTGGGAACCACCACCTACATCTCTGCGCAAGACAAGCATGTGACATCAGTCATGGGAAATGTAGTAGTGCCATCTTGTGGAGAAATAATGGACTGAGTGATGTTTCTCTGAAGTGCCGAATTCTAGAGAAATAAGGACTCAACGATGTTGCTCTGAAGTGGCCTCGACTGTATCAGTTAAATACGGCAGCCTTTACTGAAAGGCAGTTTCTTCTACTGCAGGCCCAGTGAGTACAACAACCTTTATTAAATAAAGGTTACTGGAGTGTCGCTCTACTGCCGTCCACTCTAGCTAGCAGCCTTTACCAAGAATAACGCTACTGCAATGTCACCGACACTGACTGCAGCAGCTAGAACAACGCACACAGAAACATCGGTGCATACCCAGAGCATCGGCGTGGACCTGGCAGTAGAGCGAGTTCTTGCTGAGTCCGGCACACAGGATGACCATCTGGATGTCGTGTCCATGTTTGACCAGTGCCTCTATGATACTCCTAGTGCTGTACTGCAAGCAGACATGCCAATCTCAGCACACACACAATAATAATGATGATGATGATAAGAAACGATGATAATCAATTCACAGGTTGCTCCCAACTACATATACTCACAGCTAGAGCTTGCATGCTAGCCAGGTAGAGTATAGCAAGGTCATCAACACTCTTGTCTAAGGTCAAACCACAAATCTGCAACGTAAACCGACAGAGAGCCACGAATTAATAAGCGTGTCAACGTTGATGCACATACACCCATCTCATTCAGCTACTCATTGCTAGCATAAAAGCTTGTTCTGAACTCTTCGGTGTTCGTATAAATTCGGTACCATGCCACGGATGTTGGGGTCGGCTATCGGAGACCTGTTGCCATGGAAATCGGGCCAGACATGCAGCTGTGCGGTCAGACGTGCCATGCTAGCGAGCCCCCGAGCTTCACTAAGACCCTGAAGGTGTCGGTTCAAGAAGACCTGCGCATGGTCATCACTGCATGAGAAAACAAATGGTAGCCATATTATTATTATTATTTCTCATTATAATGGTCAAGCAGCGAGCAGCAAGTGCAGCAGCAATAGAAACAGATAGCACGGCAAGCTAGCGAGGCGAGCGCGCGCAGCAGCAGAGCAGCAGAAGCGCAGCAGCAGCAAATAGAAACAGTAGCAGCAGTAGCAGCAAGCAGCGACGCAGCAGCAGCAGTAGCAAGCAGTAGCAGCAGCCTAGCCGCCAGCAGCAGCCAGTAGCAGCCAGCAGCAAG
>NW_014577889.1:83221-84853 GCF_000485595.1 Priapulus caudatus | reverse complement strand
CATCATCCCCTTCGTCATTGTCGTTGTTGTCGTTGTCGTTGTCATTGTCATAATCATCATCATCATCATCATAATCATCATCATCATCATCATCACCACCACCACGATCACCATCCCCATCGCAGTAATCATCATTGTAATCAATCACGACTCACGGCTAGTATCTGGAGAACATTTTTATGAACTCCACGAGATCTTGGATTCCCGACAACAGATTAACGAAAAGACTGCTTCCTAACAGATGGCAAAATGCAGCATGTTTACTCGTCATAATACCTTTGCTTTAGAGACATCACTTCTGCATAGGCAGGGTGAGTTTCAATGATATGGTCCAGCTGCGAAAAAAATATATTCAAGCAAAGCGATGTTACAGTAGATTTTTACAAGATTGAGCAATACACTTAACTCTACATTCATGTAGATGTAGGCAATACCAAAGAATAAGGCAAGGATAGCATCAATTACCATACTTGAGTGCTGAAAAGTAGCACTAGAGTACTTAAGTTCGCGAAGTTAGTACAACTCCACATGCACGGTTGCAAGTAATAGCCCTGTAAGCTATACAGTCTAGACTATTGAGACCACACGCGTTGGTAGCCTAGCTTTAGTGTACAGCATTGCTTTTACTCTTGCATGCCCGGTAGAAAACTTCACGCTAGAGCTAGAGTCAATCAGGACCCTTGTGTTGCCACGCTGTTATGTTATACGTTGTCCTAAACGTATGTGGTATTGTATAGTTTAGAACTTCTGGTATAATCCGTAGAATCAATTGAGACAAACACAGTTTAAGAAACACGTTTTATTCTTTCTCCCAGCCAACGAGAGCGACACCTCGCGTCAACATTCTTATGTATGGTTATTATAAAATTTAGTGCGCGGATATACAACACACGCGTACCCCGATGACAGCAAGGGTGCATGTATGTATTACCAGTTTTCCTGCAGCGCTCTGTCCAGCTTCGCTGAGCCAGTAGTTAGGCACCATGGCGGCGTAGAAGGGTCCCCACACGCCAGGAACAAACAGCGGTCGTTCGCTGATCTGCCGAGAAATCAAACACATTGCAAACCTCGTTGCATGCGCTCCTACACGAGCATGCATTCCCACGTATGTTGTTTGCGTCAGCTTCCTAAGAGCACAAACTTGCATTGTAGTTCCGACAAGCATAACTAGATGTAGAATTGACTTTCCAAACTGAGCGAGATAATCACGCCCCTCTCGGATATTGTTGTCAGGTCAGTCAAGCCAACGGAGTTTTTGCATTGTGCACAACTTTGCGGGGCATTAATACTACCATAATATCATAATTACTAAGCATTGCTTTTAGAATGTCCCACGGAAGCTCAGATTGGCTAGAGTTGCTTGACAGACATGCAAGGCGGACACGTTGATTGACTTGCCATCGCATACGAGTGGTTCCACACATCTTCTTCTTCTTCTCGGGTCACTACACTAAACTCGACCTAGTCACTGGTTCCACACATCGAGTTTCATCTAGGCGCACCCCCCACCACACGACACCTCCGCGGAGGTGCAGGTGGCGCCCCCACCACACGACACCTCCGCGGAGGTGCAGGTGGCGCCCCCACCACACGACACCTCCGCGGAGGTGCAGGTGGCGCCACCGTAATGAC
>NW_014577889.1:74037-83204 GCF_000485595.1 Priapulus caudatus | reverse complement strand
CCTGCAGGTGGCGCGCCCCACCACACGACACCTCCGCGGAGGTGCAGGTGGCGCCACCGTGATGACTCTCGCTTACCGCCATGTGGCATGCCGACGTGCCGCAGATGACGGGGACGCTGCGGCAGCGTGCAGCGCGGACAGCCGTGGCTCCCCGTCCACGCCTGCATCCGACCGCGCCCAGCCCGCGCCGCGTGCGCATCGACGATCGACGCAGCCAACGGGCATCCCCGCGGGGAGGCGAGGCCCGCCCGGCCCGCCTGCGGACACGCCCGCCCCGCACGCGTCGCCCGCGAACCAGCGCGACGCTGCCTGAAACGCAAACAACAGCACGTCAGGCGCTTGCTGCGCGCGCGAGGGCGCCACCCATCCCCACCGACGGGCGCACCCGTCCCCCCCCGCGAGGGTGCCACCCGTCCCTGTCAGGGGCGCCACCTGTAAATCTCTACAAGGGTGGCATGGTCCCATCTACATGAGTCATATGAGTCCCTCAGTCAGTGCGAGGACACCCCTGATGCCACTAGAGGGCGCCGCCTCTGCACACGAACAACTACACATCTCAAAGTTTCACAACCGTCATCTGCCTGCCGAGACAGGATTCCCCGAATAACATAAGAACGCAGGATAAGGATCACGCGTCCGGTTGCCACCAGAGTGCGCCACGGCTCGCTTCGAGTGACGTGTGCGAGATCGTACCGATCGAGTCGTGATTGTCGGTTACAAGGTCGTGGAGGCCGATCTCCTGCCAGAAGCTGTCGTCCCAGAATCGTTCTCCCTCCTCCGAGGCCTGGAATCCCCACTTGCACACGAGCGAGCACAGAGACCTGAACAGCAAGACTAAGTTAGATTAGTACGTGTAAATGTATATATACATACATATATTAGATACATATATATATATATATCTCTTTATATATACATATGTATATATAGATATAGATATATAAAATATGTGTTATCTAGATCACTGATCAGTTTTGTGGACGTACAAGATGCTATCGATTGAAGTTAGCTGTAATTATTCTTAACAGCTTGAGACACGTGCTTTAATGAAATCCGTGTATATATTACATGGAATCTTTCCCACCACATATGCTGCTGCTGTGATCGGTATCTTTTATTTGCTATCTCTAACCAAATTTTCGAATTGAACATTATAAATACCTAGACGTTGAACCGGTGGCCTTGAAAGTCAAAAAGTCTGGCAGATCCATGAAATGCTTGGCCTTTTTCCAACATTGTTCATGTAAACACTGAAACAAAACATCGTTGTAGTATTTGCCCAAGAAACTGTCGTTCCAAAGCACCACGTCAACTTGTGTTTTCCCTTGACACTTCCCCTCCCACATGCTAACATTATATATCTTTGCTTTATCACGCCGTTCGGTAGCTCTAGAACTATAGCACTTCACTCTGCCACAGGTTCTGACCTGTTCTAGAGATCTAGAACTAGCCATTCAGGTGAGAAATCTTTGATACACTGCTGACAGCGGTGTCTGTATCATGACCACACGCGCCGACGCCGGCACACCGAGACGCGACGAAAGACGTACGCCCGCGCCGGACGCGCACCGGTTGCCATGGCGACGTACCTCCTTCAGCCACATCAGCTTCGGTGGCTGCATCTCGAGAGACATCTTGCCGCCAACATTGCGGAGGACGTCGTGGCGACCGGCGTTGATTCGCTCGGCCTGGTCCTTCGCCCGGTGGTCCATCCACATCACCACGTTCCATTCCGCATCGCCTAGAGAATGATCGCAGCATGTGCTTACTTCCACCGGTCGCCACGCGAGTTTCTCGGTTGATACACAGCGTTGAAAATCGCGAGCTGTCTTCTTCCGCTGTGGGACTGCTAACATTTTACCGGCTATTTTCATAGATTTTGCTAAAGGTTATATATTAGAAATCAAACTTTTTCGAGATTAGGACTGGCTGGGTTTTCAGAGTCATTTCCAGGATGGCTGCACGACTTCGGAAGATGTCCAAATTCAGGACTCCTTGTCGGGAAAATGTCACCAAATATCAATCTACCTTGTCACCACATGGTTAAGTTGTAGAAAGCAGTATGCGTCTTTGTTACCTTCCGATATATGACGTTGGGTGGCATATGGTGGATTGCTCAAGTACTTTTTTTAAATTAGGCAATTATAGCATGCTTCGTGATTTTAACGTCAGTCTGTTTGGTGATTACTTACCTGTGGGGGAGACAGACACAGGTAGAAAGTCTTCATCTAGAACTACCAGGGAGCAAGTGGCATCAAATCCTATACCTTTTATCTGTGTATTATCCCTCGTGTGTGCTGCTACAGCCTGCAACAATCAGCAAGTATATCAACAGATACTTCCACCCAATGCTTCAGTTACACCAAGTGCATTACGTTGTAGTATATACTGCATTACATGCTGGATACCAACATCATCATAGTCTGCAAAAGTTTAACATTTGTTACCATATGTGCACCTGGCATACACACGAATCTAAATACGTTACTTCAAATTGGGGGGCAAGATTGAAACCTGACTTTAACTGAGCAATTGAGTCGAGTCACTCTCGTGTAAGGTGGGTTCGTTAAAACTGTTGCACTCACATCTGGCACACCTGTTGCCTTGGATAGTACATGAACCTCTGACTACACGTCATACCACGAATGTATTTATACAGTTGCATCGTAACGATATGCTCATAATTATACGTGCTCGACAAACAGTGGAGGTGGATGCACGTACATACCCGAGTGCCATAAAGTTTGATACCTTTACAACACTGCACACACCCTCCCATATTTCATCCGACGACTGCTCACTAAAGTCTGCCTTTGGTTGGTTGACCCTCAATGGTTGGGATGACATAGATACCAGCTCGCCATTCCGGGTGAAAAGACCGGCACGCACACTACAAGTTCCTACGTCCACCCCAATGTACATCTCTGCTGTGCTTGCCTACAAAATCAGTAAAAGTCATTCCTATACCCGTCTTGTGAAAAAAAAATTTGAAGACTCAGAATGATATTGTAACTGCAGAGGTTATCTTTCATTAAAACGTTCATTATTAATTAACTCAGACAGACATACCATACAGGTATATATATATCAATGTGTTATTATGGGAATTGGCTACTATCAAATCCGTTATTATATATCAATTGGCCGCTGCACATACTCGTGTATGCCATTTTGCACTCACTTCTGCTGTTGATGAATCCATGTGAATGTGCCAATTTCACTTTGTTTCGATTTATAATGTGTGCATCTGAAAAATACTAAAAGTAGATATAGATTAATAATAATATAACATATGAAACAAATAAGATGAAGCAATTTTATACATTTTTTAATGTTACCATACCTTTATCTTGCTCACATGCAACACTGTTGCCAGCAGCTCTTTATAACATATCCTTATAATTTTTATGTAAATGTCACACTTTAATTATTATTTGTCCACTTTTTATGGCCTAACTTGATGAAGCCATCAATAATTTGATCAAGTGGACAATGAATTGATAAAGTACTCGATAGATGGCGCTCTTGACTTTTGTGTATAAACATAAATCTCGTCTTGCTTCGTAAATTTCAGCTTTTCACAGCCCAATTTTATATTTCTGTTTTGTTATCGTGTTTGCGAATGAGTTACGGTAATTTTCGAGTGCATATTGGTAATGGAAACGTGTGTAATAAGGATATAGAGTCGGCGTGATTGAGTATAACCCGCCGTCTACTTTAGTTTAGACAACAACGACCACGGTTCCACTATAAACGCCACACTGACTGTTATCTTCGTCATTTATGCCTCACTCATGGTATATAAATTGTGAAATACCTAAAGTTTTCGTTGTTTAACTTTGTAAATCACTGCTGTACTCGTAGTTTCCGTTTCAGTTACAAATTGGCCTAGCTATGTTTCTCTTGACTTCTCCCATTTTCGGCTTTGTGTACATCCTAGAATGGCTAGATAATAGATGGCGCCATGTTACGCTGTCTGCTTCACGCTGTCTGTTATACAAGGAACTGTATAACACTGTTATAATATATAACACTAATAGTAATAGATCACTATGTCCTACAATTTTAGTCTTACTGATTACACTGTGTTTAATACTAAAACTGTAACAATTCAGTATATGAGTCACTAGGGCCTACTTGAAATTACACGTATCATTTTAATTTGTATGATCATTCCGCACTAGTCCGCAATTGGCGCAAATGCAGATGTTATAACTCCGCTTTGCTAATCTGAGGGTGCGGGTTTATCATTACTGGACCCATTACTGGGGTCTGCGTCGGCTCGGACTTATTCCGCACATGATCAAGTTCTGTTCCATCTGAGCCTGAGGTTATGAAGACCTTGCAGTTTTTCGTAGACCACTCACTGACCAATTTCAAAACATACCAATTCAAGAATTTGTAATTTGTAAAATAAGACTAGTAGAATAACTTTTCCGTGTACACTGAACTTATTAAATCGGATATAACACACTGATAAAACTAAAAGATTCCATTTTCCTCACTTTTTTTCAGTCACGCGTGGTATAAGGTGACTAAAGTCTAAAGACAATAGCCTTCATAGAACAGCAAGAGTTATGGCGGAATCACTGAGCTCTGTTCTACCAATATTACCAGCAAAGGTATTTAAGCTAATATGATCACCTGCCAATAGGTTAAAACAATTTTATTGTATAAAAAATTGGATTCAGTAACAATGTTTACTTATAATACATGTGAGGTCAGGGCAGTTCCCAAAGTTTTGGATTTTACCTGCTTTTAAATGTTATTAATTTGACATTGAAAATATTTCTTTACGCTTTTGGAAATGCATTCGTAAGTTCCCATGGATTTCTTCGGTGTAATCTTTTAACTGATAGATGTAATAACAAAGGATTATTAATTTAATAGGTGATGATTTGAAAGATAAGAGAAATGTTTGGACTTTTTATATAATTTAGGAGTACTACCTCCAGGGAAGTATTCATGATGCAGCAAAAGACATTCTACTGCATCGTCTGAGGGGCCTGTGTGATTGTACAGAGTCTGAACCAGAATCATTTCACGATCACGAGATGGTTTACGTGATACGTAAGTACGAACCTCAAAATCCTTAACACTCATACAATGAGTATATCTATACTGTTAGTGTATGAAGTAGATTCTTAACAATAGATGTGGATATAGAGTATTGATGTGTTTCTACATATAACATGGATATATGTTTACTATATGTATACTAGAATATGTGTGTGTTTATGTTTGTTGTTTACTATCATAAACAAATCATAGGTGTGCTATATTACACCTACCTATCAGAGAGTCTTCAATTTTTGTATGGCTATTAGTATAACATGCACATTTTTGTAAATGATTAGTTTCACTCATTATTGGACATATTTAGGTGAAACTGGTGATCTTGTGGGAATACTTTTTGCTGTTTGCTGGCAACAGGTGGCGTTGGTATCGGTGGGGTGCAGCAGATGCCTATCACCGTGAGAGCTAGCCAGTCACTAGAACATCCTGAAGAGCCGTGGTCAGTAATTACCATGTTTATAAGTGGCATGACCTGTCTGTACATTTGCATTGCAACACACATCCGTGCACACACCTTATTTGTGTTACACTAACAATGAAACTAAGCTCAACATAAAGCTGTATAAATATATGCTACGTTATTGTTAAATACTCGCGTAAATGAATTACTATGTACAGATATATATATATATATCATTGATGATACATAGCAATTTGCTTTCCTAGTATAGTATGATTGAGCTTAACTCCTGTGTGCCGTGCATCGTCGTAATGCCATCCCATTGTGCAGGCACTTGCGTTACGTCGGTAATCCTGAGGCGTCGGGGACGGGAGTTGATCGCAGCAAGAGCGCGATGGTTCGCACATGTATCGACGTGGGCACGTCCGATGACCTCATAATATTCCTGCAGGAGCTGGGATTCAGGTATCGACCGAACGGACGCTCTTTGTGCGTTAACCTCTTCGTTTCGCCGAATCTCGTATGAGAATCGATCAAACCTCGCCATTCGAAAGCAACGTATTAGCCAGCGAGCCGTGCAGCCGTGATTTGCACGGTCAGTTTTGAAATTGCACAGCCAAAAATGTGTAGCACGGCCTAAAATATTGATCTAAAGCCATGTACATTGTAAAAATTGCACTCCCAAATATTTTTTCTGCACTCCCACAATACTCATTCCTGGCTAATACCCTGTTCGAAAGTAGAATTCTACTAAAGAAAACTACCCTTAACGGCACGTTCTGAAGCTTTGTATTTTTTTGCTGACATTTTCACTTTGTTTGGAGTGTATGAATATGTTGGCAGATGCTGGTCCAGCTTACATTATATCTCTGTACATTAATATTGATACAGTAAACCAATTTTGCCCGTTTTAAAATGAGTTGGTCGGTGGATGTGTGTTATACTGTATGCATCATCTTGGTTAGGTATAAAAGTTTGTGTGATTATTTTTCAGACTTGATTTTGAATACGTCACGAAAGGATATATGTTTCGAAAAGGCAGAATGAAAGTGACAGTCTCCAAGGTGTTCAGGGTAAGCTGTGACACATATATATATTTCATTATATAACTTTCTCACCCCCTTACCTATTGAAGTTGACGAAATAATGTGTTGTACCAAAAGATATCCACGTATTTATCGTGTAGGATACGTATTACTTGAAATAATCGTGAGTCCATGTCATATTTGCTATCAGGTTGTGCAGCCAGGGAAGACTGATAGCATAGAGCCGATGTCACTTTCCTGTTTGGTAGAGCTGAGCCTAACAGCACCGGCTGGACAGGTATTGTCACGTCTACGCCATGTCTGGCGAAGTTGTAAATAAGAGTTGAGATATCACGTATATTTTAGTGATTAAATGATAATTTCTCCCTAATTACATAGTTATTATGTTAATAAATTCTTATATAGTGATCTAACTATTAAATATACCATCCAACTCCGTGTGAGGTAATTTAATATAGGATGGTCTTGCTACGATTTACCGAAATGCATTTATTACAAGGGCATGCTGCTATTGTGGATCATCATATCATCATCATCATCATCCGGCTTTAGTTTATCCAGGCCTAAATTAATTCTCTCCCGAGAGTGGGGCCTGTCTGACTTGTCGTCGTCGGAGACGCCCTCTCCACGCAGAGCAGTTTTGAGGGTCCGCCGTTTCCAATCCGAGCTTCGCCCTGTCATTCTTTACCACCTCCTTCCACGTGGATGCGCTGCACTATTAAATACTGTAGTGTTGGAAACTACATGCTGCCCAGAATTTCACTCGGTGGAAGTATGTCCCGGGTCCTATGGTGTTCCTGATTGGAATTTAAGCCTGCATAAACATATTTTACTTATTTGCAGGACGCTGTGGCCGACGATATGAAAACATTTGCTGAGCAACTGAAACCGTATCCTTGATGGGTGTCGTCTAGTCGAGCCAATGTTAATGGAATGCAACTGTATAGCATGATAGCACAGTGATTGTGTATAGGATTCGTATAGAACTGCAAAATTACATTCAAAATCAATGGAAGCCATCCACCTCTTAGGCTTAGATGACTTTGTGTGTGGTCCCAATACATGGCATGGTTGATTCGTGTGTGTCCCTGTACGTTTGATGTTATAATCTCCTTAAATACTGCTCAGATTAGTGCAACTGGAGAAGATCGACACTCGGCGATTGCAAAGCATCTGATATGTCGTCGCCATGGCTTTATCATCGCAGCTTTCTCAGCATCCCTTCCTCATCCTCGTGGCTTCCTCGTCACCCTTTCCTTATCATTGTGGCATCAGCATCCTTTCCTGGTCATTGTGGTAATAGCATCCTTTCCTCATTATCATGGCCTAAGCATCCCTTCCTAATTATCATGGTCTCAGCCTCCCTTCCTAATTATTATGGCATCAGCCTCTCTTCCTAATTATTATGGCATCAGCCTTCCTTCCTCAGCATGGCCTCAGCATCTCTTCCTCATCCCCACGGCCCAGCATCCCTTCCTCATCCCCACGGCCCAGCATCCCTTCCTCATCCCCACGGCCCAGCTTCCCTTCCTCATCCCCCACGGCCCAGCATCCCTTCCTCATCCCCACGGCCCAGCATCCCTTCCTCATCCCCACGGCCCAGCATCCCTTCCTCATCCCCCACGCGCCCAGCATATCCGCTTCCTCATGCCCCACGGTCGCCCAGCTTCCTTCCTCATCCCCCACGGCCCAGCACCCTTCTCACATCCTCATGGAATACTTCTTCAGATGTCAGCATCCTTCCAGCTAGAACACAATGTTTTTTGTGTAACGGTTTAACCTAAATGACGTGTTTGTAATATTTAGACTGAAAAGTTTTTTATGTTTAAATGTAGTTTTTTTTTATAATGTAGTAACGATTTTCACCATCACTGCTGCGAAAGTTGGCCACATGTGTAATACATAGGTATCTGCCCTTTGACAAGCAGAAATTTTCACTCGTATTGTCTTGTAAAATAAACAGAATGTCAAATTTTCCACCCGAAAATCGCAAATTGTGGGTTGATAGTAGATAATCTATTGTTATGTTTGCTTCTCATTAACATTCCGCTTGCGCCGTTCAGCAGCAATAAAAAATCAATAAACGTTACGCTCAATCAACTAAATGTCAATCGTATGAAATGATGGGCTACACCACAAATTTCCACCGTTCCTCAGACAAAGTCTAAATCTATAAATCAATCCAATCGATTTACAAAGTCATAACGGAGCGCAATAACCAATTTTATTTTTGCCCTCGGAGTCACGGCCACAATACACTCACACACCACAAAACACGCGCGCACTACACACAAACTGTACTGGTTGCTATAGCTCGTGACCCGGTCCAGATTGGCGGTTCATATTCCAATATGGAAGAAAACTTGTGTTTATGATAGATTTATTAGGCCACTATTTTGTAGTGTGAGGCGGATGCGGTTACAACCGCTCTCCTGTTTCTTTATTGGAAGCGTAATTCGACGGTACGTACCCTCGGTAATCGTTATGCCCGGTGTAATGTAATTGCATTGCTTGTAAAAGAACAAGGTCAAGGAGACTTAGTTTGCCAGGAAGTGCGGTGGCAACTGCTCGGGCTGTGTAATGTCCACAGTAAGTGTAGATGCGATAGCAGCAGCACACATCAGTGTGACTTATCACGATCAGCT
>NW_014577889.1:68972-69840 GCF_000485595.1 Priapulus caudatus | reverse complement strand
GTGTGTGTGTGTGTGTGTGTGTGTGTGTGTCTGTGCATGTGTAACAGAAGTTCTGACCACCTAACGGGCATGGACTAGTTAACTACAAACGACACGCGCCTACGTAAAATGTAAATGTCTATAAATACACACACAATACGCACACTACAATAACTACACAATAAATACACTATAAATACGTTATGGGCTGCAAGATTACATATTACATATATGGTAAATCTTTCTGTGGGTGGTTTGCGGTCTAATGAACGGTTGCTGGTTCTAATGAATCTAAATCTGAATGAATCTGGTGGCAGCTTGTCTGTCGGCGTCGTTCCTTGGGACGCGTCACTCCGAGGCGGCTGGCTGATGTGTCAGCGCTGTGCCTCGGAGCGCGTCGCGTAGGGGGAGGCTGGCCCATCTGTCGGCGCTGTGCCTCTGGCCGCGTCACGCAGGGGAGTCAAGCTTGTACCTGTCGTACGCTCCGGGACGCGGAGGTGTGCTTGGGTCGCCAACAACCCCGGCGACGACGACGACAGGAGACGGGGGGGAGCGGGGCGGCTCACGTAGCTCCCCCTCAAGTCGCGGAGGTGTCGAGGCGCGCGGGATCGATCCCATGTCGTGATCAGCCTTGCTCCTCCGGCGACTCGTAGCCGCAAACCCTGGGGTGGCCTATGTCGTCCTCATCCCATTCCTCGAGCATCCTCGCCTGGTACGGGACGGGCAAGGCCATCGCCAAAAATACGAATGCGTCAGGGGGAGGTGCGCGCCCAACCCAATAATAGGGGCACTCGAATCTCCAGCACTGCCATAGCTCGAGACAGTCAATATTGATTATATAACTGGCCGGGACGATTATGGCGGTGCCCTGAAAGCTTAGTCCGGCGGG
>NW_014577889.1:61752-65771 GCF_000485595.1 Priapulus caudatus | reverse complement strand
ATATAATATTATATTTTATATTTATATTGATGTAAATGACATTGGTTTTATTGGGACCCATGTTCTCTATCCTTTAACCCACAGGGCGGGCGGGCGTTCGGTGTACTTGTGTGTTGCAGATGAGCATTTGACCGGCATTTACAGGTGATTATAGGCGAAATAGAGTAGAGAAACATTAAGACTTTGGTACATTTCGTGTTTATTTACCTTTCTTTTCTTTTTTGAGACGTTCCAAGTGCCTGTGGCGTAGGCGACTCCCTAGACTTGTTAGTGGAGTAGGCAAGGTACGGTCCGGCATATTAGATAGTTCCAGCAGAGCATATAAATCACGTTGATTGATATGCTCTGGTACCAGGTTACGGTTCGGTTCCGGTATACCGGACCGTACCCAGGGTACGTTTCGGCAGTACCCTGGGGGACATAGACCCTCTCAGCACTAGTACTATTACTACTATAAGGTTGTACTTTGCGTGATCGTATAGTGTGTAGCGGGTAACGATAAGGTAGCGCAAGACGCAAAGCAAATACGAACTAGAGGAGTAACGTACCACAATCACATATATTGTAAGCCATTATAACACAACGGCAAAGCGACGGTAAGTCAAACGGCAACAGGGAGATACGTGCGACACGGACAGTTGGCGGGTGAAACAATGGGGAGAGGAGTTCTCCCGCTCCAAGCGCGGCGCGCCTTTTATATTAGCCCGGCCTTTGTGACCGACATCCGGGCATTATCTTCTCACCTCCTGAGCTTCGCCAGACCGCCTTCTTATGCGGCCTGCGATCGCCGCTTCGCGAGCACCGCGTGACCCCCTCTCCGCACTCCATCTGTCGACGACGCTATCCGGTCAGTTTATTAAACACCCCTGCACACTCGGTGTGCGACACCTCTGCTTCCTAGGTGCCTTGAATAATTAATGAGCATGTGCGATGCTAGCTTGCCCGCAGCATCGCTACATCACTCCCCCTTGAATTTTTTTTGATCGCCCCCGATCAGAGAACAAGTAGGCAGAGTGCGAGAGCGTGATACGGGTGCTGTTCAGTTTTCACGCAGTTCACCACGAAAATATAATTTTATACGCGCGCGCGGGTGCGGTACGTTAATTTTTTATGCTCTACTCTACGTTATAATAATATCGCGTATGCTCTTACGCATAGCGTTTTCGCGCTTACAAATAGTTTCTCTATATTGTTTTTCTCATACTACTCTACTCTATCTTACTATAAATTGGAGATTTTCTGTGTGTGTGTGTGTGTATGTGTTTCCGCCTTTACTGTTCCGCACCGCTCAACGGATCCTCTCCAAACTTGGTACGAACATTCTACAGATCATGACACGTTGCATGGGCCATTTATTTTTTTCAGTTTCATTTTTTTCACATTCTACGTTCAAAAACATTAAAATAGTGGGAAATTTTTGCACCGAGCGCGGTGCAACGTCACAACACGAAAACACAATGGCAATGTAAAAAACAATGTATAACCAAAGGCGCTCCATCTAATCTAACCAGAGAAATATTATACATTGTTTTTACATTGTTTCTTAAATAGAGCGCATTTCGTTATAACATAAGTCAAACTTTCCACACGGCAAAAAAATTGGTTATAACAAGTGCCCAGCACCTCATGGAATACTTCTTCAGGATGTCAGCATCCTTCCAGGCTAGAACACAATGTTTTTGTGTAACGGTTACTATAATGACGTGTTTGTAATAATTTACTAAGTTTTTTATGTTTATTGTAGTTTTTTTTATAAGTGTAGTAACGATTTTCAACAATCAATGCTGCGAATGTTGCCACATGTGTAATACAAGGGTATCTTGACTTTGAGCAAGCAGAAATTTCATGTATTGTCTTGTAAAATAAACATGAATGTCAAATTTCCACACCGAAATCGCATTGTGGTTGATAGTATAATCTTATGTGTTATGTTTGTCTTTCTTCATTAACTTCCGCTTGCGTCCGTTCAGCAGCAAAAAATCAATAACGTTACGTCAATCAATAACGTTACGTCAATCAATAAATGTCAATCGTAGAAATGATGGCTAACACAATTTCCACCGTTCCTCAGACAAATCTAAATCTATGAAAATCAATCCAATCGATTTACAAAGTCAAACGGAGCGCAATAACAATTTTATTTTGCTCGGAGTCACGGCCACATACACACACACAAACGCGCGCACACACAGACGCATGCACGCGCGCGCGCACACACACAAACTGTACTGGTTGCTATACGCCCGGTGACCGGTCAGATTGCGGTTCATATTTCCAATATGGAAGAAAACTTGTGTTTATGATAATTTATTAGCCACTATTTTTAGTGTTGAGGCGGAGTGCGGTACACGCTCTCTGTTTCTTTATGGAAGCGTATCGACGGTACGTACCCTACGGTAATCGTTATGCCGGTGTAATTAATTGCATTGGCTGTAAAGAACCAAGGTCAAGGAGACTTAGTTTGCCAGGGCAGTGCGGTGGCACTGCTCGGGTGCTGTGTATAGTCACAGTAGTGTAGTGCGGGATAGCATGCAGCACACACAGTGGTGTACTGTATCACGATCAGCTGTAGGCATATCACTATCAGCTGTCTCCATATCGTGTTAGAATTATTAGAAAGCAACTGCGTAACCGGCTGTGAGACAGACATTCGGCCAATGATTGTGTGACACTGTGAGTATATGCTATATAGCAGTATGTATCCTATTCGATGGCTATATATATATTCAAATGCAATGCCATGCAATAGTCTATACTATACTACTGTATATAGTACTGCTCATATAGTATAGGGTCTATGTCCCCCAGGGTACTGCCGGAACGTACCCTGGTAATATCTAATATGATTAGGGTTAGGGAGTAGGCGTAGGCCACAGGCACTTGGAACGTCTTAATAAAAAAAAATAATGGTAAATAAACACGAAATGTACCAAAGTCTTAATGTTTCTCTACTCTATTTCGCCTATAATCACCTGTAAATGCCGGTCAAATGCTCATCTGCAACACACAAGTACACCGAACGCCCGCCCGCGCTGTTCTGAGTGCACAAACAACATGAATAAGAGAGCAGGTATAGAAAAGCGTGATCGCAAAATTCGCTCGACGCTCGCTTCATTTCACACTTTCACAGCACAAATACACATCCATCCGCTTCCATCTTGGTATCTATGTGTACATAAATGTTTACTTGTTCGAATTATACTTGACCTTTCTGTTCCTTACTACTCCTGCAGAGATATCTTGTGAAATCCTGCAGGAAATGTTCTCTCCGTGAAAATGTAAAGAGGACGACATGATCCGAAAACCCCTAACGGCGGTACTTTGATCGTTCACTGTAGTCGTGTGGTGTGTGACGTCATGCCCGCGCGCATTTGTGGCTTGTTGGCGGGCCTCGAAACGGAGCTCGGAGGCCGCAGCAGCTGATCCCGGCATGCAATGCGCCCCATTACTCGTGTATAAACAGTCATGTCGTCCTCTTTATATTTTCACGGAGAGAACATTCCTGCAGGATTTCACGAGATATCTCTGGGCGGAGTAGGTAAGAACAAAAGGCAGAGTTATAATTCGAACAAGGAACATTTATGTACACATAGATACCAAGATGGAAGCAGTTGATGTGTATTTGTGCTGCTTGAAGGTGAAATGAAGCGAGCGTGAGCGAATTTTGCGATCACGCTTCTACCTGCCTCTTTCTTTAATTCATGTTGTTTGTGACACGCAGCACAGGCGGGGCGGTGCGTTCGGTGTACTTGTGTGTTTGCCGCAGATGAGCATTTGACCGGCATTTACAGGTGGTTATAGGCGAAATAGAGGTAGAGAAACATTAAGACTTTGGTACATTTCGTGTTTATTTAACTTTATTTATTTTATTGAGACGTTCCAAGTGCCGTGTGGCGTAGGCGACTCCCTAGACTTGTTGAGTGGAGTAGGCAAGGTACGGTCTGGCATATTAGATAGTTCACGTTGATTTATATGCTCTGGTACCAGGTTACGGTTCGGTTCCGGTATACCGGACCGTA
>NW_014577889.1:56833-59349 GCF_000485595.1 Priapulus caudatus | reverse complement strand
GGGAGTCACACAGACTCCTGCATATGTCAAATCAGGGAGTCCGAAAATAAATTAGGGAGTATTTGACTCCGGACTCCCGTTAGTTTTGCACCCTGGAATGTTATGTCACGTGCAACAATATCTACGTTGAATAATGGGTTTACGCTAACACATGTGTCATAGGTTTTTTTATACCAAAAATACTAACCTACAGTGTGATCGAACACATTGCATTACATTGATATAATAATAACCAAATAATGAACTTATTATACATACTAATGTATTGGCGTGTCACAAATATACCGCAATATAATTTCAGTTTCTCCACCTTGTCATTTCAGTTGAAGTCTTGACTGGTACACCTTCATCATGACACACAACGAGCTCAGGTCCCACTGGTTGAAGGAAGGTGCTATAGGACTCGGAGGTTTGTTAGTACCATGTCATCCCAGTGAAAAAAACTGTAATGTGTTTGCCTCAGTCCCCCCTGCCCTCATCTATAGTCCTTTCACCTAATTCCTATAGACTGACCAGGCTGCGAGATTAACGTCAGTAACTATGGTCTTTCAATGTATGACTGTTTCTTGGAGCTATATACTCAATTCCCTACCTACACCGAACAGAAGGAAACTAAATTACGTAGCAAGCCAACCCAATCTCTGTCATGGCGAAAAAAAACGTACAATATTTGGCACGTGAGTGGATGATCCTAACTTATCCTTATGATCCTGACTAGTGGCCGTAGCTAGGTCGTATCCTTGTATTGATGGCATACAGCAGCTGGTGAAGGGAGAAGCTGCATGGAAGCTGTTTTGAAAGCAGCCCTGCTAGCTTCCATGATTAAAAGTATCAGGAGCTTCACAAAAGCTGATATTTTTATAAAACCTTGTCCCATCCCTACCCTAAAGGTCTCTCTCTTATGCTCCCTGTCTCTGCCTTCATCTCTCCCTCCCGCTATCCCTCCATCCCACACCCCTTCCCACTCCCTTCCTAACTGCATCCCTCTCTCTCCCATTCCCTCCCTGCCTCCCTTCCTCCATCTCCCTCCCTCTCTCCCTCCCCCTCTCTCTTAATCCTCCTCTCTCTTAATCCTCCCCTCCTTCCCTCCCTCCTTCTCCCTCTCTTTCTACATCTCTCTCACCCTCTATATCTCTCTCACGCTCTCTCTCTCTCTCGCTCGAACAGTCGGTGTCCTGTACGGAGTCACGAATGTCGCCGTCGGTCATCCATTCGACACGGTCAAGACGAAGATGCAGGCGCAGCGGGGCTTCGAGTCCGGCAACATGCTGCAGACATTCGGCAAGACGCTGCGCCACCAGGGCATCATCGGACTCTACAGGTGCGGCCGTAGACGTCAGTGCGAACAGCATTAGAAATGCCAGCCCCCTCCCCCCAGTCTGCGACCGGTAATGTTTGAGCAGGACCGACTGATTTTTGTTGATTTTACTATATAGGTTTAATTAGTAGAAATGAAAAATTTTCGAAATCATGACAGGCTTGATTTTCAGACTTATTTTTAAGATTTAAAATTTGCGAGATAGCACATAGATCTGGTACAGCATGTGTTGCTGTTATTTATGGTAATGTTATTGGTAATTTCAAGAGCTAATAATACCTGCTTATAATTAGCTCTTGGTAATTTGTGTATGGGCATCACGTCAGGGCAGGAATCATTTAGTTTCATTCGCTCCTGATCTCATCGATTCATGGTATTGCAAGATATCTATGTGACTAGGATGTGTTCTTGCATATCATTCTATTTGTTAAGTGTTTGATGAAGTCGATAGGAAAACTATTTGATTTTAAGTATATATGATATCATTAAATGATTAATAAAGTAATATCATGATCGACTTGGTGAGTTCGTGGTCGAAGGCAGGATGAGAGACAGAGTAATGTGTAAAATCCGTCGTGTTCTCATCCATTCACTTTCTAGAGGCTGCATACCGCCGCTGTGGGGTTCTGGAATATATCGATCGGCCCAGTTTGCTGTGTTCGAAGCGTGGTAAGTCTAGACGGTCGACTTTTTTTTGCAAGCTACCTCCGTGTTATAGGGGTAGTTTAGTTGGCTATTTTGGCCAGACGTCAGGGATTGTTTGTGATGCGTATGTGTGTCTGCACATGCATGTGTGTGTGTGTATACGTTCATGCGTGTAGCCATGTCTGCCTGTGTGTGTTTCTTGTGTCAAATATGAATCACTCCATGCGCCATTATCAGGGGTAGATAATGACAAGATTTGTCATTATCTACCCCTGACATTATATATGCAACTGTAGAGTTAACTGTATGATAAGGAACTGTCCTGTCATATTAATTGCAGTGACTCATTGCGAGCTATCTATAATTTAATTGATTGCACATGGTTAACTCAGGCTGCATTACTTGCTGTGAGAACTTGTGTTGGGAGTGGATTTTGGGGTGGTGCTCCATTAGGAGCGTTCCCAACTTTAATGTCATTAATGTCCTGATATAAAAGAGATATAGGGGGGGGGTGGAGCGAGATCAAGGGGGGGTTTGATATGAAATAGACATC
>NW_014577889.1:55985-56706 GCF_000485595.1 Priapulus caudatus | reverse complement strand
TGGCGGGTCGATACACACTTGGTTGCGACCATGCAGGCGACAACGCCGCGGCCGGCCTCCATAAGGGCCCACATTAAAGCCAAATATTCGGGGAGGGATAAATTTGAATGCCTCAAAAATCATCATGCATCAACTATTGCTATGCGTGTCATTCCTTTTTTTATTTGCACTGTAAACGGTGTCAGTGTCAGCCTACTACGGCTCAATCCTAGTTTGGGAATCCTAGTTTTGGTTCATTTACGGATTTGGAACTCGCCAATCAGTATACTGATACTGTAACAATATATTGATTACTATATAATCTGCTTGTGAACTGGAGTTTACTGAATATTCACTGAATGCAGGGGTAGAAATTAACTTTTTAAGTAGGGAGTCCAACGGACCCCTACCCTCAAAAAGAGAGAGTCCGCAGCAAAATGAGGGAGTCTGCAGTCTGAATTTCAAAACTAAAGATGCATTGGACATTGCAGGACATTTGCGGTGCACGTCTGCTAAATTTCTTGGGGACATTTGCTGGAAAAATACGATAATTCCGCAAGGCCATGCTGTGGAACAAACTAGTTAGTGCATATAGCAGAATTTTCAGGGAGTCACACGGACTCCTGCATATGTCAAATCAAGGAGTCTTTGACTCCGGACTCCCGTTAGTTTTGCACCCTGGAATGTTATGTCACGTGCAACAATATCTACGTTGAATAATGGGTTTACGCTAACACATGTG
>NW_014577889.1:53089-54174 GCF_000485595.1 Priapulus caudatus | reverse complement strand
TGTGTGCCCATCTGGAAGGACTGTGTGCCTATCTGGAAGGACTGTGTGTCTATCTGGAAGGACTGTGTGCCCATCTGGAAGGACTGTGTGCCTATCTGGAAGGACTGTGTGTCTATCTGGAAGGACTGTGTGCCCATCTAGAAGGACTGTGTGCCCATCTAGAGGGACTGGACTATTTAATGTCATGTTGCCTCGAGCCGTCCTTATGTGTCTCTCAGTATACGTGTGTTCGTGATAGCGATTGATTTCCTTAAGGGTACGGGTCAGTAGCAACTGACGTCATGCGGAAACGTGCAATTATCATTAATGTAATGTGTTTGAGAGTCGACGAGAGACAGTGGCGCCCCCTGTCGAACGCGACAGAGTACTCTCGTCCGGGTGGTCACCTGATGTGGTGCTAATGATTAGTCTAGCGTTGTAGAATAAGGTCGTTTTTGTAATGATTATGATAAATAGGTGCAGGATAGGGTGAGTTTGAATTGCCCCTGCCGTGCGGCCAGCGTAGGTTAGAGTGTTGGCGTTAGGTTTCGTGCACGCGTCATAGTCAGCGTGCTGTCGTGCCAAATAGGATTACTGCGACCGAGAAGAGGATAATACCAATGAAATCTGAAACGATTTGTCCAACAATGATATCAACAGCGTATTAAGTATTAAGCATGCGCTCAAGTGTGCGCGGATGTGTGTGTGTGTGTGTGTGTGTGTGTGGGTGTGTGTGTTGCGTGCGTGCGTGCGTGCGTGCGTGCGTGGCGTGCGTGCGTGCGTGCGTGCGTGCGTGGTGTGTGTGGCGCGTGCGTGCATGTGGGTGTGCGCGTGGCGTGCATGTGTGTGTGCGCGTGTGTGTGCGTGCGTGTGTGTGCGCATGTGCGTGTGTGGCTGAGCATTTGCGCAGTGGCCGTGTGGCATATGTATATGCAATGTCACTAGCACTAGGCAGGCAGTACTGGTTTGTGTAACAAGAGAAATCCTATCAATTACAATGGATATACAGTAACATTTGCTCAAAAGAAAATAACGTTTGGCATCGGTTGTGTACTTACGATTCTCGTTTATTACCTATAGTCGTCCACCTGCTAACTCAGGCCGTG
>NW_014577889.1:40601-51940 GCF_000485595.1 Priapulus caudatus | reverse complement strand
TAGTATATATATATATATATATATATATATATATATAGACAGTATAGACATATATAGACATCATATATTATATAGAAGGTATAGAGATATATAGAGATATATAGAATGTATAGATATATATAGAGATATATAGAATGTATAGATATATATAGAGATATATAGAAATATATACACATATATACACATAATATAGACAGTATAAACGACCGCGCATTCAAAAGGATATTTAACGAGCGGGTGTGAAGCCGAAAAGCAGCTTACGCAAGGGATGCTGTGCGCCTGTGTTTTCGTCATGATGGGCTAACAAGTTCGAGGAAAAATCGAGGACCACTTACGCGATTTTACGATCTGCACGTGTATGCACCGCGTGCGGGAATATTAATGGACACGTGTCTACCGAGGTGGTTTCCTGTCGTACGGAAATGAGCCGCAAGGTTATATATACTTACGTGGTTGCGTGAGAGAGAGAGAGAGAGAGAGAGAGAGAGAGAGAGAGGGGGGAGACAGAGAGAGAGAGAGCGAGAGAGAGAGACAGCAAGAGAGAGCCAGCTTAATACAGAGACAACATGTAGATGTATTCGTACAACAGTGTTTACCATGCGCCGCGTTCTGATATCAGTCGTCTGCTGTTCACAGATCAGCCGGCAGACGCAGCAGAGTTGGAAGTTCCGACAGCTATATACAGTAAGTATCACTGGTGCGCACGGCCAAGGCCTGCAACACGTGGACTGACGCGATGAGCATGGCTGCGACGTCGTCACTTTATTGCTGTCGATGCTGCGTGCTTTTATTTATTATGAGGTTGTCTTTCCATCACGCTGTTTCTCGCAGTTTTGGATTCCAGTGCGGAGGTTAGCTATGTGTTATGACTCTATATATATAGTATATACTCAGTACATATATTATATACTCTGTATATATACTGTGTATATATTCTGTATGTTATAGTATATACTCTGTATATATACTGTGTATATAAAGTATATCAGTATATATACTCACTATATACTCTGTATATATAGAATATACTCTGTATAAAGTATATACTCTGTCTATATACTGTGTATATACTTTGTATATATATATATATATATTATATACTCTGTATATATATAGTATACTGTAGGCGTGTTATTCGCACTACCGCCATGGAAGTTCTGTAATAAGTTGCGTTCACACGGTCATGATTTGGCTCGAGCCAAATGGGCTATATTTGGCTCGGGCCGGGTTGAGTCGGCGCGTTCACACGTACGCAAGTGAATACTGTCTGTCAAATTCAAATTCAAATTCAAATAAATTTTATTGCACAAATATCTCACAGATACTTTGGCAGTATGTCGCGAGTCAGTATGTCAGGATGGCGTTGTTTACGATTTAGAGTGTTTACTTACGTTCCGAGTTTAATTATCAATCTTGAAAACGTGCATCCTGATAAAAAAATTTCGAATTTTTATACTGTTTTGGACTTTATTTTGTCGAAGTACACCTTCGACACTCGCGGCATCTACCGCTTAACCGATTCTACCGCTCTACCCCTCGCCGAAAGCTGGTGCTAAAATTTGGCTCGGGCTTGGTCCGACGTTTTCGATGGGACCAAATCTGGCGCGGGCCTAATTAGGCTCGGGCCAGAAACGTCCGTGTGAACGCTCGGCTCGAGCCAAATCTGGCACGGGCCTAATTAGGCTCGGGCCAGAAACGTCCGTGTGAACGCGCCTATAGACTGATAGAGAGATAAGACAAGACAAGAATAACGTTCACTAGTGTTTTACTAAATCTCTAATACAATACATGAAGTCTCAGTGTACTACCGAAAGAAAAGAGCGTTTCTACTACATAGTACCCGTATCACGCACTTACACCTTTTCTCAGCGGGTGTCTTCTACAAAGAGCCCCGAGGAGCGGCTGCTCCCACTATTTATACGGCGTTCCCTCTTCTACGTTACCTCTCATTTTAGCTCCCTTTTTGGCCAACCGGCCATACTAAATACGGTGGGGTGAGTATTACAACTGCTACATTACACTACCGAATAAGGTGGGGGTGCGTATTTCCCCTTGGCTCGAATCCATAGTCCGATTCTGGCCCCTGGGTCATAGGATCATCTGGTCGGTGTCTAGGTTGTCACAATCCGCAAGAACTCGTGGAACCTTAGCCGTCACGTGGGTTCTGCTTATTGCGTTCTCTCCCGCGTTTTCGGCTCCGTGATCTGGAGACCGCTCACAGCCTGTTGTGACATCTCTAGCGACACCGAGGCGATTGCGTTTCCCCGCATCGCCATCACTTTCCGTGGCGTGTGGGCTTCGCCCGCTTACAATACGCTCTGTATATACTTTGTATATATACTGTTACCACGCAATTTATCGTGATGGAGTTAATAATTTTAATCAATAGACAATTAAATGATTATAATCATTTTAAATAATGTATAGCTGTTATTTATAACTATCAATTACATAATTCGTAATTATTTTAATAAATTAATAATTGTTTCTTATTAAAATAGGAAAAATATAGGTCTTTTTTAATTAGTCGAGCTTCGTAATTAGATAAGTAATAGAGCGTGTGATGCCGGCAGTTCTCGCTGTGACTCGTCTTCGGAGGACAAGATGCTGACGCGTTCACTGCTGCTTACAGGGCTTCGGTGTGACGTGGTATCGCACGATGGGCCTCATGACCACATACTTCATCCTCATCGACTCCGGACGACGACAATACCCGGAGATCTTCTCCCGACCTCTCCTCGGTACGATCGACAGCGGCGGCGGCAGCAGCGGCGCACCCTGTTGGCGGCGATGCTCGTGTGTAGATGCGGTGTGCGCGATTTGTGTGGTCAATGTTACGTGACACTGTGTCATTAAGTCTGGTAACTAATTAAGAACGACAACTCCTCCCCCTGTTGTTGGCGGACATTCGTTTGCATACATGCTTGTAGTCATGCACGTATAGTTTGGCTAGAGCACGGCTCATCGTCGTGTTTTGCTCGTATTGTAGGTCCATTCCTGGCCAGCGGCACGGCAGCGACCCTCGCCTGGTGGATAGTCTGGCCTCTGGAGTACATGAAGTCGCAGGTCCAGGGCCGCTACGGCGAGTGAGTGCCTCGCCTTTAATTTACTAGGAACCAAACGCCAACCAGTTTTCGCCAAAGTTTTACGAATTTTGTTGAGATTGGTCAGTTAGATGTCGTGTAGACTAATGGTCAGGTGGCCTTGTTGGTCTAATCTCTCTCGCTCACTCTCTCTTTCTCGCTATCTGTCTATCTGTCTTTCTCTCTCTCTCTCTCTCTCTCTCTCTCTCTCTCTCTCTCTCTCTCTCTTTGTCTCTCTCTTCCTCTCTCTATCTCTCTCTACCTCTCCCCCCTCTTTCTTCCTGTCTTTCTTTTCCTCTCTACGTGTCTCTATCTATTTCTCTCTCTCCTCCCCATCAGGAATCTTCCCGTCCTGCAGCGGATGCGGCAGGTGATGTTCGAGAAGGGTGGCTTCTTCGGTCTCTACCGCGGCATCATCCCCGGATCGATCCGCAGCTTCTTCGCTAATGGCATCGCGATGATCGTCATGGTGAACGCGCAGAAGAAGGTCTCCGAGCTCGGCTGGAGGGACTGAGTAACCGGTGGGAGGAATTGACCGACTGGCTGGAGGGACTGAGTAACTGGCTAGAGAGACTTAGCAACCAGATGAGTGAACGACAGGCTGGAGGGACTGAGTGACCGGTGGCAAGGACTGACCGACTGCTTGGAGAGACTGAGTGACCAGATGACTGAGTGTGGCTGGTGGGACAGATCGAGAAGCTGTGTGGAGGGACTGGGAGCAGAGGTTCTAGCAGTTTCGATGGAGAGACTGAATAGCTAATGGGACGGGGACTGGGTGTCAGATAGAAAGAATGAGAGCAGACTGAGGGTGTTGCGGGACGGGTGAGGGACAGAAGCTGAAAGATGCATCTGACAGTGAGGAATTGTGGGGCTGTAGGGATGGACAGATCAGCTGTCTAGAGGGAGCAGTCCGAAGCTATGATGGGTAAACCGAATGGCTGGCTAGAGGTAACTAGGTGAAGGACCAATCAGCTGTATGGAGAAGAATGGAGTAAGGGGAAGGACTGAGTGACTGGATAGAGGGACTGAGTGGCATGATAATGGTCCAGGTGACTTAATGCAGTATCAGAATTACACGGTAAGGGATCCGGGTAACAGAGTAGAGAGACTGGGTGTCAAGCAGCCAGATAAGGAACTGAAGGAACAGCCTTAGCAACTGGGTAGCAAATTAAGACCACTAAGTGGCAGCATATTGAGACTGGGTGGCTGGCTGGAGGTACAGGGAGTGTATGGTGAGATTGGGTGGCCTGACAGACAGACTGGGTGCCTAGAGGGACTATGTGCCTGTCTGGAAGGACTGTGCCCATCTGGAAGGACTGTGTGCCCATCTGGAAGGACTGTGCCCATCTGGAAGGACTGTGTGCCCATCTGGAAGGACTGTGTGCCTATCTGGAAGGACTGTGTATGTCTATCTGGCAAGGCACTGTTGTGCCCATCTGTGAGGACTGTGTGTCCCATCTAGAGCGGGACTGGACTATCTCAATTCATGTTGCCCTCCTTGAAGCCCGTCCTTATGTGTCTCTCAGTATACCGTGCTGTTTGTGATAGCGATTGATTTCTTAAGGGTTACGGGTCAGTAAGCAACTGACGTCACGCGGAAACTGCATATTCATTAATGTAATGTGTTGAGAGTCCGACGAGAGACAGCTGCGCCCCCTGTCGAACGCGACAGCAGTACTCCGTCGGGTGCCGTCACCTGATGTTGGTGCTACATGATTTAGTCTATGTCGTTTGTAAGAATAATGGTCGTTTTGTAATCGATATGATAAATAGGTGCAGGATAGGGTGAGTTGAATATGGCCCGCCATGCGTGCGGTCAGCGTAGTGTTAGAGTGTCTGGCCGTTTAGTTGCGTTGCACGCGTTCATAGTCACGTGCTGTCGTGCCAAATAGCGATTACTGCGATCGAGAAGCAAGTTAATACCAATGAAATCGAAATCGATTTGTTCCAACAAAGATATCAACGCGTATTAAGTATAAGCATACGCTCAAGCTGTGTGCGGGTGGTGTTGTATGTGTGTGTGTGTGTGTGTGTGTGGTGTGGCGTGCGTGCGTGCGTGTGCCGTGCGGCGTGGCGTGCGTGCGTGCTCGTGCGTGCGTGCGTGTGTGGCCTGCGCGTGCGTGCATGTGCGTTGTGCGCGTGCGTGCATGTGTGTGTGCGCGTTGTGTGTGCGTGGCTGTTGTTAGCGTCATCGTGACTGTGTGTGCGGCGCTGCGCGTGCGTTGCATATGGTATATGCCAATGTCACTAGCACCTAAGCAGGCAGGTTAACTGGTTTGTGTAACAATGAGAAATCCTATCATTACAATGGATATACAGTTAACATTTGCCCTCAAAAGAAAATAACGTGTTGCAGTCGTGTTTCGTACTTACCTCTCGTTATTACGCTATAGTTCGTTCCACCTCTAACTCAGGGCCGCTTTATCAGAAACAGAATTTAGTCCTTAAACATTAAGCTTCACTCGTAAACCGTTGGACAGAAGTAATCGTAAAAGTACCAGATACGAAAAATCCTCATAGGTTTTCCGGCATCGTGTGTTAACTTCGCTGTTTGTGTGCGCGTTATGTAGCCTATATAGCTCGTCACCTCCTCAACTCCGGCTCCTTTAGATTTTGAAATAGCGAATTTTTGGAATTTTAGCCATATTTTTTATTATTCTGTATTTTACTTTCATGTTCTCCGTATGTATTCTGAGCAACCTTAATTATATATAATAATTAATACGTCCGTCAGGCTGTGGACGCGGTAATTAACGCTGTGCATGCCTACACAAGTAGTTGCGCTTTCATCTTGATGCTGGCGGTTACATTTGTAACAGTCATTGTTTAGCACCTAGTCAGGTTTTAGTCCGGGGAGGGGAGTGGTTCCAGTAAGTTTAACCCTATTAAGACCTGAAGGGGATTATGTGCAGTAGCATGCATCTTCCTGCTAGCGTATGTTCAAAGCTATGTCGTCCGTGCGTGCGTGTGCGCATACGTTTGTGCGTGAGCGCATACGTTCGTGCGTGCGCGCATACGTTCGTGCGTGCGCGCATACGTTCGTGCATGCGCGCATACGTTCGTGCGTGTGCGCATACGTTTGTGCGTGAGCGCATACGTTCGTGCGTGCGCATACGTGCGTGCGTGCGCGCATACGTTCGTGCGTGCGCATACGTTCGTGCGTGCGCGCATACATTCGTGCGTGCGCATACGTGCGTGCGTGTGCGCATACGTTCGTGCGTGAGCGCATACGTTTGTGCGTGCGCGCATACGTTCGTGCGTGCGCGCATACGTTCGTGCGTGAGCGCATACGTTTGTGCGTGAGCGCATACGTTCGTGCGTGCGCATACGTGCGTGCGTGTGCATGTGTGTGAGAGAGACTCACGCGACTACCCACGCATATTAGGGACATATAATAATAAATGCAATTTATATAGGGTCAAGTCCCTGCAGGTCTTATTCGTAATGTTGAGATTTTATTCATCGTTACGCTGTGGTCATCTATTGTTTTCAAAATAACTTCCTCGTAGATGGTTTTGAATTTTCGGTAATTTGAGTTTTTCTCCATATTTTTCCGGGTTTCTGCGTGCCTACGTGCGTTTGCGTGCGCGCGCACATGTATATATATATATATACACACACTTTTTATGCCGCGTTTGATATATTTTTTTTAGCTTTACCATGCATCAGTAGATTACGTGTCATGATAATCAATGAATATTTGTATACTCAGCGAGTGCTAGCTATCATCATAGCTATAGTCATCATCTCATCATATATCATATCAGTGCTAACAATTCACGTGGTTATTGCGTGATTCCTGTGTTAGAGATGTTGCTGTTATATCTCAACGCTGTTAGATGACATTACGTCGATTACGATCATGTAGATGACTACCCCACCTGGTGGCAGTAATATGAAATGTGCGCGACTGTGGTGCCATGTATAACTGCGTGTTATGTTGCTAGATTTTAAACAGATAAAAAATTATATACAATAAATATGTTCGTATTGTTGGCATCAATTTTCTTTGGCATTATTAACTTTATTATTATTATTATTGGGAATATCGTACGGTCTGATGTTGCGTGTACGGGGTCCCCACAGCCCTTGAAAGTCCTTGAATTTTGTCCTTTGCCCTTAATTAAAAGGTCCTTAATTTTCCCTTTTGTCATTGAAAGTCCTTGGAAATAGATCCAAGTCCTTGTTTTATGTCTAATGTCCTGAAAATTAAAAGCAAATCTTTATTGCTGGTTATCTGACTGACGCTATTCCAAGTCTTCGATAAAACTGTTAAATTTATTCCAAAATTTACATATTTACTTATTTATATATTACTCAGCGTTCATATTTGGCCCTTATGGCCCTAATTAATTCTTCCATGGGTTGGAGACTGAAGAAGATCTTTAATATCATCCGCTCAACAAGTGCTGTTAGCAAGAAATTTATAGAGAAAGGATTGCTCTAATTGAATTAGGGTGTAAAACAACATGTGTATATATATATATATAGCGCCCGAGAAAGAGAAAAATTGCGAGAGAGAGTGTGTATGTATGAGCGTGCGTGCGTGCGTGCGTGCGTGCGTTCGTGAAGAGAAATATTGCGAGAGAGAGAGAGAGGGTGAGCGGGAAGGCGAGAGAAGTAACTATATTAGAAGGAATATGTGCATCCGTGCCTGTGTGTGTGCCGTTTGTGCCGTACGTGCGTTTGTCTGCGCGTGTGACTGCGCATGCGTGTGCACATCTCCGTCTGTCCCTCCCTCCGTCCCTCTCTCCTTTCTCTCCTCTTTCCTTCTTCATCCCCTCTCACTCCCTTCCCCTCAGTATTTCCCTCTCCCTCTCGCTGATAGTATCGCCCACGGCATCAGTTGCACTGTAAAAAGTTAGCCAGGCAAATGGCTGGTTTTTGGCCTCAACTCCCCCAAAGCACAAAATGTGAAGATACGGCTATAATACGCGTATTTACAGTTCCACAAACACACATACACACATACTGACGGACGCGCACACGCGGGTATGGTCGCACGCGCGTGTGCGCGTGTATTATCGGCGTAAATTCACATTTTGTGCCTCGGGGATGAAAAGGTTTCGGCTGAAATACGGTCATTTGCTCGTGAAAGTTTTTCCATGTGTAGCAGATTCGCTTTTAGAATCGTGCATCGATGTGCAGTTTATTTCACGGGAGATGGCGCTAGCCGCGAGGACGGTTCCAGGAAGTGGGAACAATAGAGAAAACGGCGCGAAGAAAGAGATACGCCTGAGAGTGATGGCGGTGCAGTTGTGTTTCTAGAAGGCGTCCGATATTAACAGTGCGCGTACGTTACAAGTAGTACTACTACTAGTGTGGTAATGTAGAATATCTGTACGGAACGTATACTGTGCGTCTGTAGCCTCAGTGTAGAGATAAATACGGTACGGTTACAGGCTACAGCGCGTTTGAAATATGTCATACATTCATATAGTGTATTACCGTACTTTAGTATTAGTGTAGCCAGTACCGTCGCTGTAGCTGTATGCTGTAAGTATTTGAAACATGTGGGTCAAACAGTTCTCAAGTTATCGTTGACCGTAGCCAAATGTTGACGGACAGATGGATGGACGGACGTACGACGGACAACGCCCCATGGCAATAGCTCATCTTGACGATGTCAAGGTGAGCTAAAAATGCACCTAAAACATAACCTGTTAATGGCTAAATCATTACTCAGATACAATGAAGCTCCTCTCAACCTCAACACAATTACTAATTCAAGCAATGCCATACTCAAGTCTATAACTGTGAAGGCATTTGCATTTCTATGATCATTCTATGTACAAAACCCTAGTTTTAGTTATGGCCACAAGTAAAGAAGGATTGGCATACAGAGAACACAGTATTGCTAACGTGTTTTTAAGTTTTTTACTTTTAGGTTGGTGTCTATTTCTTTTTTTCGTAAACATTTTACCAAACAGTAATAAATTTGCTAAAACGTTGGCACTTTAACACAGACAAATTAGATGAGAAATTTAGCAAACACTCTGTAAAACTGACCTTATCAATTTATGATAACCATCAATGTGCCAGAGTAGCATTGGAAGGTGGATGCTATACTCATGCCTTTCTATTACATTGAGACGAAGGCTTCTAGAAAATACTCCGACAGGGTCAACCCTCCAAAGAGCTTTCATGACTTGGTCTCGTGCAGCATAAATTTTCCTACTGTAATTCAAAGCAAGGCATTGCATAACTTGGCAGCATATTCATATTCCATAACTTGGCAGCAAAGCATTATATATTCTCACTGCTGTACATGGGAAAATACAAGATTACTTTTCTAAGCATTATACAGTGCACATGCACCAATGACTTACCAAGCAAAATTTATACAGTCTCAGATTTCTATTACAGTACCTTCTCAATAATCCCAATGTCATGCGCAGCCCAGCATTGGGAAATTCTTGCTTGATGTTTCTCACCACTTCATCCAGGCCATTGTCATCTATACTTCTATATAACTCGCATCGTTTTGGGATCTGGAATGCTGTCATACGGTTGTATATCGTCTGTCTGGAAACTTGAAGTATTGCACTGCAGTCACTGACACTTAGTTGCAATTCACAAACTAAGTACCTGAAATAAAGCAAAGGATCACGCATACATGACATAAATATTGAGTAAAATTAGGGTTGTGTGCATTTTTCAGATATTATAATTTGAACATGTTACGATGCAAATAATTACGTGCTGTGGCTTATCCAAATGTGTCCAAGCACAAGAAATCATCAAGTGACAACAAGTGATGCATATGTGACAATTAACAGATACTATGATGCTATAGTATGGTCATAGCAAGTAGTAGGTGATCATTGCATCGTACTCGAGCATAAGTGATCACTACACTTATCCGAAAGTTACAACAGCAATAACAATGTGTAAAACAAAGAATACTTCAATGTGCCTGCATCCAAATACAAAACACTTGGCAATATTTATGTCCTTGCCTTAGTTGTTCTTCAGCAATGTCGTATGTTGGTCTGTGTCGCCCTCCATCATGAACAGTCTTCGCTGGCATGAGAGGTAATGCTGTATGCAATTCTTGAATGTTGATGGAAAGAACAATAGCTTTGTCGATCAGATCAATGATGTCTTGTGGTATATTGAAAACACGTTTAGCACATTGCATGATCTGCTGTAGTCTTTGCATGCGGAGGAGACATAAATCTAAAGCTCCTTCACCACTTTGCTCTATTTTGTTCAGCAGTTCCTCTGTAATTGAATATTACATCATAATATGCACTTGGCTTTTCATATAATTGTTTCAATAACTTTTAATGCAAAAAAGAAGTACATGATATATTGCTAAACTATAGTAGCAATGAACACCAATCAAATACAGCAACGAGAAATGATATTTTCTGAATTGAGAGTTGTATATCAATATATTGCTGCTTCACTTTAGCGTGCGCGTGCGTGTGCATATGTATATGCAATGTCACTAGCACTAGCAGGCAGGTACTGGTTTGTGTAACAAGAGAAATCCTATCATTACAATGGATATACAGTAACATTTGCTCAAAAGAAAATAACGTTTGCATCGTGTTTGTGTACTTACCTCTCGTTATTAGCTATAGTCGTCAACCTCTAACTCAGGGGCCCTTTATCAGAAACAGAATTAGTCTTAACATTAAGTTCGACTCGTAAACCGTTGACAGAAGTATCGTAAAGTTACGAGAACGAAAAATCCTCATAGGTTTCCATCGTGTACTTCGTGTTTGTGTCCGTTATTAGCTATATAGTCGTCCACCTCTAACTCCGGTCCTTTTAGATTTTGAAATAGGAATTTTTTGGAATTTAGATATTTTTTATTATTCTGTATTTTTAACTTTCATGTTCTCCGTTATGTATTGAGCACCTAATTATATATAATAATTAATACGGTCCAGGTGGTGGAGGGTAATTAACGCTGTGCATGCTACACAGATTGCCTTCATCTTGATGCCTGGCGTTAATTGTAAAGTATTGTTTACACTAGCAGGTTTTGAGTCCGGGGGAGGGGGTGGGTCCAGTAAGTTTAACCCTTTAAGACCTGAGGGGATATATGTGCAGTAGCATGCTCTTCCTAGCCTAGCGTATGTTGCAGCTATGTGTCCGTGCGTGCGTGCGTGCATAGGTTCGTGCGTGAGCGCATACGTTCGTGCGTGTGCGCATACGTTCGTGCGTGAGCGCATACGTTTGTGCGTGAGCGCATACGTTTGTGCGTGAGCGCATACGTTCGTGCGTGCGCGCATACGTTCGTGC
>NW_014577889.1:25962-34873 GCF_000485595.1 Priapulus caudatus | reverse complement strand
TGGACGACCGGAACGTCCCCCCCCTCTTCTCGGCGCTCGGGTGGTTGGCTGCCTCTGCCTCGTCGCGATCCTAGTGATCGAATCGGAAAGGACGGGGAGTAACGGCCCTGTCAGGGTGCGCGGCGACAACGGCAACCGTACTATACCACGGCCAAGGGTAGTAGTCGAGTTAGTCGACGCGGTCGGTTAGTTAGGTAAGGCGATTGGAGAGAGAGGGAAAACCGTTACACATGCTTGACTGGTCGTGGGCGATACTATCCGAGAGAGCGGAGTAAGGAATACGTGATTACTTTTATTCACTGTTAATGTTACTACCTGACACAGCAGATGAAAGGTCAGCATAAAGAACGGAAAACTGTTTATTATTATTATTATTAAATCTTTATTGCATGTAATTCAACTACAAATACATGTACTGAAGAGTCTTTTTCATGGAGAAAAAATCTGATGAATGCAATAGTGTTGAGCAGTTAAAATAATAAAATTTCTGAGTGATACAGTACATTGTGTGATACATAGTTCTGAGTGATACATGTTTTATCAAAGCTTTACATATTGTGACAGGACTGTGACATGAATCTACGTGAATGACAGTATGAAACGACTATTGTGTCCGTCGGTAATCGGCGAGCTATGGCGGCTGTTGGATCTGCTGTCGGCACTCGTGTAAAACAACCATTTTTACTTTATATGTGAATCTAAGGTATATATGATGACTCTAAAAAGCTAAAACTACTTGTCACAGGTGGTCCTTGAAAAAAAAGGTCCTCGAAATGTCCTTGAAAGGTCATTGAAAAAATCATTCACACTTTTGTGGGAACCATGGTGTAGAACGTCAATGTACTGTCTCGTCATCTCTCCATCCATTCGTGATATATAGATGATATGATGATATAAATTATGCATATATACATGCATGTGTTATGCACGCGCACATGCACACGTACACACTACGTAATATAGCAACTAAATTAAGCTATTACGAAATGATGGCTTTATTGTGGATGGATTTATTTGGTAGTATAATGCCAGCGATATACTTATAAATTATATAACACATTTATTGTATTAATATTTATAAGAATAATGCGGACTAACTATATGAGCCATCAGCGGTGCGCGATATTTTCCTGATGACCACGAAAAAAAGGCAGAGGCCAGTCAACGTGCTAGTCTAGACTAGCTGCCCCTAGAAATCATTGAGAATTAATTTAGCCCTATAGTGTGCGCAACCATGGGGCGTTTGTAGTCAACCTACGCACGCATCGACACAAAAAACATCAACAAACAAATGGTGAACAGGTGCATATAGCTTATAATCATATCAGGAGTAAGATAATATAGGATATATATCTTACTTCTATATTATCTTACTCTTGATCATATGTACATATTCATATATGAACAAAATAGCATACATAATGGCAGTATAGCTAAACTCGAGTGTCTCATTTGATGGGACATTGGACATCGTCACATATGGTAACTGACACGGGGATAAGGCAACTAGCACGAGAGTATTATCATTTCATGACCATTCCAAGCAATATTAGCTATACACAGTTTGTTCACGCATAGACATAATTATATCAAGTTCACACATATATACAAACACATAATATACACGTATACACATATACACATATACACATAAGCACGTATACACATAATACACATATACACGTATACACATATACACGTATATACGTATACACGTATACACGTATACACGAATACACGTATACACGTATACACGTATACACGTATACACATGCATATTATACACGTATACACGTATACACATATACACATATACACGTATACACATGTAAACATTTACAGTGTTTGTATATATCTATGATTTACATAAGTCGGCATCGCCACGCACGCGAGGGTATAGTTACAAACAACATCGGGATTTCAAGATTACCATGTTACCAAGGTTACGGGCGTTGTTTGAGTCGCTTAATTAGTATGCATGGTTAATGAGCTCTGCTCTGTGGCAGAACTAAGCATGTACTGCTCCGGTTGGTTCGATGACGTTATGATGACAACAGCAACAATGTTGACAACAGCAATAATGTTGACAACAGCAACAATAATGTTGACACACAACAATGTCGTCCGTGACGCAAACAATGACAAAAACAACGGCCTACTGATTGTTCTAGGTTACATCCAAATTAGGTGACCATCTATATTCGATTAACTTACCTACTGGATTAACTTAATAACTGCCTATTAAATTACGTTCTATCTATTCGATCTATCTTCAGTTATACTCATATTTACGAGGTTACAAAATAACAGTAACGTCCAGCTACCATTGCATATGAAAAATCATGACAATCGCACTGGGGAACCAGGCGAGTGTATTTTATCCTAATGACGAAAACAACTATTCGTCGTGCATCCATCCTTACTTCCCGCTTTCATTTCCCCCGCCCTCTCTTTTCACCTTTTCACCTTTTCACCTCGTTATTGACCGTATGTATGCATGTCAGCAAGTGTTTCAACCGGTCACCGGGCGTTGTTATACCTGCGTGCAGGCCCGCGGCGTATTACGGTATACATCCCTCTGTGGCAAACACCCTCTCTACATTGCCCTCTGTAAAGCTGGGTTTACACTACCGACTTCATGTTGGCGAATTGGCGAGTTGGACCAATTTCGCAATTCGGCAACTCCGAGTTAGCGAAAATAGAACACGTTCTAATCTCCCAACCAGTTGCTTTCGATCGGTTGGTCGCGCAACTTTTGTGTTTACACTGCCGATTGTCGGTTATATTGTTGGGAAGTTGGTCCAATTGGCCAATTCGCCAACACAAAGTCGGTAGTGTAAACCCAGCTTTAGCCACGCACTCTGCTATATATGTCCGTGCGCATGCGCAATGTAGAAGCGGGATATTAGCCACAGCGGCTTGCTGCAGGTAATTATTGCTTTTCTGGGAGAAATCTCTCTTTTTTTCTAGGTCGATTCGAATGGCAGCTAGCTGTGGGTCGAATATGTGCGTCGTGTGCGTTCTCACGAGAGAATGCTGACTGTTTTATACGCGTGTGGTTAGTATGCACGGTGTACAGCTGGTTGCTCCGGAAAAATACCTGCTCGTGGAAAACGCCTGAACTGCTTAGTAAGTATGTTATGCGCCAAGGGTAGCCATGCAACCAACGCGTTAGAACTGTTAATCTAGATGATTGTGTCATTTTCCTGAGCACGCATAGATGGCAACACATACCAACCACTGTGCACATTTAAGGAATGGCTAAAGGCTTGCGAACGCGCGAAGAACTTCTCCATTGACGTAGATAACAATTATCTGCATAATGTCTTTATAAACAGGAATAACGAGAATAGCAGCTTATCTAGTATTTGTTTACTCCCGATATAATAATTACAACTAGTAATTATTTATTATAATAATTATTCGTTATAATAATTATAAAGATTATTATGATCTATGTCAACGATTCCCTCGCGCTCGATCAGTGTTTCGCGCCGGCGAATGCTATAACTGTCATGGCCGCCGCCACTGCCCACATGACGGTCACGTGGTCCGCTGCCCCCTTCAGGCTCATCTTCTCGGGAAGCTTCTTGAAGCTCTTGTAGATCTTGCGCGTGCCGATGTCCTGTAGAGGGCGGTAGTTGTTGATGAGATTGGTAGCGCCATGTTCTCCCTCGTGCATGAGCGCGCGCAGCTTGTCCATCTGAAAATTATACACCCGTATTAGCGGCCACTTGTAGAGAACGGTCATCTGTATAGAACGTTCACATGTTCATGGCGCTCATAAAAACGTCACTGCTGAAAAATGTGTTATGAGCACTGTGCGAACCAGTTCGTTTTTTTTTGACATTTTTGAATCTATTATCACATTACATCAATAAATTATCAATATATATTTGATGTTCATTTTCATATATACATATAAATATACCTAGCCACAAGTTAACTCGCTTAACACTACGTGGCGAGAGGCTACGTCCTCCGCCGTGTAACTATAGTCGGAGAGCCTGGTCGGTTTAGGTCGGGCTATACTAGTAGTAGTACTAGTAGTAGTACTAGTGATAGCAGGAGTAAGATTAGCCACAAGTTCCCATCTCGCTTAACACTGCGTGGCGAGAGGCGTGCGTGGCGTCGTGTAACAGTCGGAGAGCCTGGTCGGTTTAGAGTAAGATTAGCTCTACATCTAGTACTATAGCCCGCGTTCGATTATGTTTACATACCGATGTCGTAAGTTTGGTTAGGGTTTGGGTTAGGGTTAGGGTTAGGGTTTTTAAACGGCAGTGGCTACGGGTACGCCAGGCGTATCTTAATGTCTCGAGGCTACGGGTACGCCAGTCCATTCGCTTTCATACTTAACGAGACAAAGATGGCGGCGGTGGCGCCAGATTTCGAAATAACGCCTTGGGAAATAAATTCACGATTTGAGAGTTTAGTCTTTAGATGAGCTAGAACCCTAACCCTAAACCTAAACCTAACCCTAACCATAACCCTAACCCTAATCCTAACCCTAACGCCAAAAAAGGGCTTCAACGACCGACGGCTGGCGTACCCGTAGCCACTGCGTTTTTAACCTGGCCCGGGGTTGTCAAACAGGAATGGGCCGTTAATGCCTGCGGCACTTAATCGAACGCGGACTATAGTACTAGTAGGGCCTATAGTACTAGAGCTAATCTTACTCCTGAGTCCTGCTACTAGGCCTACTGTAGTACTACTACTAGTAGTATAGCTCTAGTACTATACTATAGCCCGCGGATCATAGTACTAGAGCTACTAGTAGTACTAGTAGTACTAATAGTAATACTAAATAGTAAATACTATTACTATTACTAGTAGTATTAATAACAGTATTAATTGTTATTTTACTGTATTTATCTAAACAGTTTTACGTCACTACACATTATAAGTCCAAGACTTGTTTTCGTGTTGATGCCGATGAATTCAATGCAATGGTCACAGGTGATGAATGATGGGCACAATTTATAAGTCTGCACTCACCTCCATTCATGATTCGTCCGGTAAAACCTAACCTGTATGATACAGGCGGTCACCGCCTGTACTACTTGCTTCTTCAACCCGCTTCGCGAAGCAAGAAATCATTGCGCCCAATCAGAGAAATTCATTCGATGTTATTATCATCGAATATGTGGCTTTCTTAGTTATATGACATGACGTTGTAAAAAAACTCTAAATTATATTAGTTACGCCTGCAATAAACTAACCATAACATAAGGAATAGTTGTTCTTACTAAAATGTCTATTTTGTCTGCAAATCTTTTATTTAATGTGGAAATAAATCTTAAGTTGCATTGGAATATGTGGCTTACTTACTACGAGTGGCAGGTCGTAATAGATGGGTTCTTGTGGCGCCACAGCAACCGTTATGTGTATCTAGCAGCGAGCTTGTGAGTGGGTGCTGGCGACGGGAACCAGTCTAAGGTCGTAAATCACAGCGGTCGTGGAAAAGCAACTTTCAGAAAAGCAACTGTGGCACGGCGCGAATATATCATCTGTGCGTTCCGCGAGGAAAACAGGTAGTGGTTTCCGCGGATTTTCATAATGTTTATTTGCAAACAGGTATATATGTTTTTGTGGAAATATACATGTTGTTTTGAGAGAGTATATGTACACACTTCACCGACTGGCTTGAAACACCTGCTCACTATGGTGTACGATCTGTCAAATTAGTCAAACACATGTGTTTGTGCGAAATAACCAATATAAATTGCACAAACAACATATACTCTCTCAAAACAACATGTATATTTCCACAAAAACATATATACCTGTTTGCAAATAAACATTATGAAAATCCGCGGAAACCACTACCTGTTTTCCTCGCGGAACGCACAGATGATATATTCGCGCCGTGCCACAGTTGCTTTTCTGAAAGTTGCTTTTCCACGACCGCTGTGATTTACGACCTTAGACTGGTTCCCGTCGCCAGCACCCACTCACAAGCTCGCTGCTAGATACACATGACGGTTGCTGTGGCGCCACAAGAACCCATCTATTACGACCTGCCACTCGTAGTAAGTAAGCCACATATTCCAATACAACTTAAGATTTATTTCCACATAAAATAAAAGATTTGCAGACAAAATAGACATTTTAGTAAGAACAACTATTTCTTATGTTATGGTTAGTTTATTGTAGGCGTAACTAATATAATTTAGAGTTTTTTTAGAACGTCATGTCATACATGTATAACTAAGTAAGCCACATATTCGATGAAAATAATCTGATGTTACGCGTCCTTGGTTACGCGGGGAGGAATCATGGAGGTGAGTGGTTTTATTTCGTGAAATGATGATTAATAAACATGTGTGATCTATTTTAATGCTTTTAGTTACCACCGTGTTTGATGTAAAATGAGACTGCAAAGGCCAACGCATTGACAAAAATAGCACTGCAGTGCAGCTCGTTTTAGTCTATAGTCTATAGTCTAGGGTTAGGCTTGGTTAGTCTTACACTGTCACTACTGACTGTCTACTGAGTTAGGCTGAAGCTAGGGGTCGTTGTCGTTGTCGTACCCGAGGTACATATATGTATACACAAAGTGTACCAGACTCGTACTACAGAAGTGTACCCTAACCCGGCCTACCCCTAGCCCTAACCCTAATCCTAAACATACCTTGTATAAAAATATAAACATAATACTAAACAACCTAAAACTACCTCGGGTACATATCTGTAGACTGTAGTACCGGTACCTGATGATACAACAACGTCCCCATCTGCCTGAGTTAGGCCTACATTCTTAGTTTTAGACCGTGTACTTCTTAATTTGCTGTGCTAGTGCTTCGAACAATAACCTACATTTTTCTGATTGTAACCTATGGCAGGGAGATACTACTTATTGATGTGTAAAAATTCCCATTTATCTATTTTAGTATTTAAAATGAAATTATGTACTTAATTTTAAGTTAAAAATATATGTTTATGAATTTGTCTTTTTTACTTTCTTTGAAATAATTTTGTAATACCTATCTTAAGGATCTTACAAAGTGCCTGCGAGATTTATCTTCTCAACTTGCGACAGCCTTGACAGAATCAGCGGAAAAAAAAGAAGAAAAGCCACCTCAGCCTCAGCCTCAGCCTCAACAAACGAATGTAGCAGCAGAGATGAGGTAGGCATCTTCTGAATTGCTCAGATGTGTGGTTGTGGTACATGAAAAATGGTGACTAATCTGACTATAATTTCATTGTAAATGCCTGTGAGAAACAAAACATTTCAATTGTTGTATAATTTTGTGCTATGTGTTATGCTATATGTTTATGCTATATGTGTTAAAAAATGTAACTGTGCAATAAAACAACTGTTAAAAAGTGAATACAACTCATATGACCTATATCTATGCAAGAATGTAATTACTTGTGTTCTAGGCGAGCCTTCCCCTACTACAAGAAGGCAAGTGGCAGGACCTCTGCAAGACGGAATGGTGCCGGCAAATGCACTACCAGTACCACTACTAAAGTCAGCTTCAAGATGTGCTGCCTAGCTGGCAACAGTGAATACCCTCCTGAAAGGGAAGAGGAGTGCACTCTTGCGAAAGCTGGTTTAGGTATATTTTTATACAGAACTCGCTTTGATGGGGTGTCTAGAATTTATAAACGTTTGTTGTCAGATGCCACCATACATGCTTTTGAAGGCTTAGATGTCTCCTGTAGGTAATCTGGCTGTGTTAGGGCAAAATGACAACGTGAGTGTACCCGAGTAGCATTTTATGTGCAGTGTGGTCTGTGTTTTAGCCATTTTGGACATTAAATGGAATGCCACTGGTAACAGTTACAATGTCAGACGACTTTTCTTCCAGACATGACTGATGCCTAGTACAACTATATGTTTGTCGTGTTTGTGTACATCTGTTATGTTGGTTTTTTAGGCTTGAAAACAGTGGATGTTGGATCTCAACTATCCCATCAAGAGTTCAAGTTGGTGGTAGAGAGCCATTTTCATAGGCTGCAACTGGCTAAAGGGAACTGGCTATTGTTTAGACGCTCTGGGCGAAAGCAAAAAAGCTGTCTGGTAGAAATACCACCTGGGGCTGAAGGTTACACCCCCAAACATCTGACCGACACCCACTGCATCAAATCAAAGATGTACATTTACATCATTCCGCTCATTCAGCTGTCTTCCGAGCCGATGTCAGCTGAGGTAGGTGCAATGTGGCTATAAAGATGATGTAGATCCAAAGCACCACACATGTTTATTACATTTGTGTTATGATGCTTTTATTTTTACTAAATTTTAAACCTTTACTTTTCCGACTACTTTCCTCATGAAGATGAATAAATTATAATTGCAGAAAGGTGCAAGCCATCAATCATCACTATTGTTCTATTTCATACATATTATTGTATTCCCCTCGACGAAGTCGGCGGGGATACCAGGGTTCTCCAAGAGCACTTATAGCCTGGTGGCCCGCCAGGCTATCGTCGAGCCCCGCCATCCTAAAATGCACCCGCCATTCTAAATATCATAGCCGCCATGCTAAATATATTAGCTCCCGGAACCCACTAGCACGCAAACTGCCTTAGGCGATTTGCAACTAGGACCGTAAAGGCAGCACCCGCCATGCTATCATGAAAAAGCTTGGAGAACCCTGGATACTATGGTTTCATGTCTCCCCAGCCGCCGCCACCGCCGCAGACAATTTTACTTCCGCCCCCTCTTGGGGAGAAGGTGTGTTGCGTACCGAAACCAGGTCACTGCAACCTTTATTTGACCTTGACCTTGACCTTTATCATATTTCCCTTCCGCTCCAGGGTTCTCCCCAGGATGAAATTCAAACAGGGGGAGGGGAGGAGGGAGGGGGTAACTAGGGGGGTCCGGGGGCGTGTTTTTTTACCGTACCACTAATTAATGCGTAAAATCGTCACCACACCATAGACGGTATTTGGGATTCTTGTA
>NW_014577889.1:24796-25952 GCF_000485595.1 Priapulus caudatus | reverse complement strand
TTCTTGTATATATAAGATAGCCGAGTCGGTGTACAGTTAGTGTTGGGTGTGGGACAGATGACTGTTTGTACTTGTGTATTGTCTGCAGTGCATGCGTTGCACGGTAAAAATACACGCGCCGGGTGTCCTGGTCGAATGGGAATTCTTGACTATCGATTCCCTCGCTGGCAAACTTTCATTGTGGTGGAATTTAAACGGGGCGGAGGTAATTGAAACGGGGCGCAACGATTGAAACAGGGGGGAGTTTTCCCAAACGGGGCGCGCGCGCCCCGTTTGCGCAACGTAGGGAGAACCCTGCGCTCTATAACTCGGCCCCTAATTGACCTAGCGCGACCAAACTTTGTATACTTACACATCTTGGGGAGAACACGGGGTGACGGGGGATACATGTAGTTGGCGACAACTGCCCTTTCTAGTTATAGTAAACCAGATGTAAATACAATAAGCCAATACCAGTTTTACGTTAAACAGGAGCATGCGCTATACAACTCCTGCACAGAGAAGTGTGCTATTTGTGCAGCTGATGTGCCTGTGCAGCAGCTTCGCGAGCACTACAAGGTGGCGCACAATGAAAAGGAAGAGGACGAGCTAGAGGTAATATTTACAGTAGAATAAAAATGATTACTCCATAGAACTTAGAAGAGTGATGTCCGATGATGCTGCATCACTAATTTGTTATGATATGTAAATTATGTTCTTAATTACTGGGACAATTTGAGTTGTTTAGTAATGATGATACCGGTAATTTGTTTACACTTAATTAGAGTAATTTCTCTCATTGCCCGTGATATGAAAATGGCTAAAGTGCATAATGGTAATTGTTCATACTCTTCACAAAGGATTCACTTCAAATCGCTCTAACATACAGGAAGGTCAGACATGCATGGACGAGTATCTAGCACGCCCACCTAAAAGAAAACTGCCGCACATAGACAGTGACTCGGACAGTTCATTGCCGGACCTGGTAAAAAACCTTGAGTTTCTGTGCATTTAGTAATCAGTGAAAGCATATGATACACATTTTATTCTATTTCAGGCATGAATATATTTTTCCTATTTGAAAACAGAGCACAACCACCTGGTCAATTAAATTGTCGTAAATTCTCTATATTAAAATCTATAGAACTATCATGTTTTAAGACCGTTAAAGGCAAGA
>NW_014577889.1:22866-24314 GCF_000485595.1 Priapulus caudatus | reverse complement strand
TACATACATACATACATACATACATACATACATACATACATACATACATACATACATACATACATACATACATACATACATACATACATACATACATACATACATACATACATACATACATACATACATACATACATACATATATACATATATATACATACATACATACATACATATGTAATACCGTCGTAAGACAGAGAAGTAAATATACAGGAATAAGCTATTGTTCTTTTTTGGAAATACAAGCTAACGATGTTACACCCAGGCTAACGGTAGGTTATGACCCTGGACTAGTCAGTGGTAGAATTAGCCAATTACAGACAGTAACGTAGAACGGAGTGACCATAAACAATAGGTAGGCGTGTTCGACTAAAGAGAGGGATCGGAGAGAGATTCAGACAGAGACATTGGTTAGAGAAGGCTACGAGACAGTAATAACCTCGTAAGTTGTGATGTTACTCGCACACATCCACTGTACGCGTTTGCCCCGCTATAGGCATATACATAGTACAATTAAAGAGAATAACTGGATACGTATATCATAGTTGTTATGTTCTTTATAACCTGTATTTAATAGACGTTAGCAAAGGGTGTAATACAACACACTCACGCGTAACCACTAATACGATCACGGGTAGTAATCGACTTCCCTATACACACCACAGGCACTTGAAGCGTTTCAATAAAATATAATGCTAACTAAATACGAAATCTATTTACTTCCAAATTCTTAATGTTTCTATACTCTCTTTCACCTATTATTGCCGACAGTTTCCTGTCAAATCCTGCGTGCAACAATATACGCTGCCGGCGCCATTGCTCTCGCGGCTCCACTGTTGCACGCTTACACTAATATATATAGTAGTGTATATATTATATATTAGTGTACTAGGGTACTATATAGGGTACCCTGTATAGTTACATATAACTATATATTAGGGTAAGCGTGCAACAGTGGAGCCGCGAGAGCAATGTCGCCGGCAGCGTATATGGTTGCGCGTAGGATTTGGACAGAATTGACAGGAAACTGTCGGCAATAATAGGTTAAAGAGAGTATAGAAACATTGAGAATTTGGTAGTAAATAGATTTCGTATTTAGTTGGCATTATATTTTATTGAAACGCTTCAAGTGCCTGTGATACACACATACACACATACATGCATGCACGCCTGCACGCACGCACGCGCACACGCGCACACACACACACACACACACACACACACACACACACACACACACACATACACACATACACACATACACACATACACACATACACACATACACACATACACACATACACACATACATACATACATACATACATACATACATACATACATACATACATACATACATACACACATACACACATACACACATACACACATACACACATACACACATACACACATACACACATACACACATACACACATACACACAT
>NW_014577889.1:18150-21219 GCF_000485595.1 Priapulus caudatus | reverse complement strand
ATGGATGGATGGATGGATGGATGGATGGATGGATGGATGGATGGATGGATGGATGGATGGATGGATGGATGGATGGATGGATGGATGGATGGATGGATGGATGGATGGATGGATGGATGGATGAATGATGACGGATAGATAGATAGATAGATAGATAGATAGATAGATAGATAGATAGATAGATAGATAATAGATAGATAGATAGATAGATAGATAGATAGATAGATTGATAGATATGTATGTGTGATCATACCTCAAACAGTACGCCAAGCACGGCGAGGCCGTGAGGTTGGTTTTGAGCCATCGATATGTTCGGGTACGAGCTGTGGTAGTGTACGAGGTGCATCTGTAATCACAAAACGAAAATTATTGCAAAGTCATCACTCTACTTCAGATCGCACACAGATAGACAGACAAGACATACACTCACGCACGCACGCACGCACGCGCACACACGGACACGCACACGCGCACACACGCACGCACATTGGCGCGCACAGACTGACGGACGGACGGACGGGCAGATAGAACAGACAGACATACACACACGCGCACGCACGCACGCACACACGCGCGCGCACACGCATACACACACACACACACACACACACACACACACACACACACACACACACACACAGAGCGAGAGAGAGAGAGAGAGACAGACAGACAGACAGACAGACAGACAAACAGCGCAGACGACCCTCGCTCTGACCTAGCTAGCAGCTAGTTTTACTTGCGACTAATAGTTTATGCGCTATCATGACTGCTGGACATGAAAAGATCCATCCATCAATGCGCCCCGCCTAATCTCCCTACCAGACGATTATTTAATTTTGTTCAAGCGCGGGGCGAAAGTATGCGCGCATCTATTCTAACTAACTGCCCCGACGGGGGTAAAGAACCGAAAGTGGAGCACGACGTGCAAAACGCGTTCATTGCGGATCTATTAACAACTCCCGCCGTCTTGTGTTGCTCGCCAAACAAGTCGCAGCACGTAGTAATCACCCGCCGGCTAGAAAGTGTTAAGGGCAAGAAGTGTGCGCGCGGTTAAGATGGCGCGCGCCTAGGCTTGTCGCGTCACGTTAAGGTCAAAACTAAGCTGTCTCGGTTTTTCGCCTGCTAGCTGTGAAATTCCAAGGTGGCTGACATAAAAAGACGGACGCTAGCCCAAGGTGCATTAGAGGACGTGCGGAGCGCGTTGTCGCGAACAAAATTAGTCACAACATGACGTTTTTATCGTAGACCGGACCTCTATACACTCATATAGGAAACTTTATAATATTTTACCGCCGACGGTCTATGAGAAGAAGATCATGTTAAGACTAAAATGTTGCGACTGATTTTGTTTCTGAGAATGGGTTCCCGGATCCGATTGTCCCGCCTTAATTTTGCCACGTTATCTCCCTACGACGCTCCATGGGCCGTTATAAGAAACAATCGTAGCTCCCCGATAACCATTCCGTACTGTCACAAGGCGAAGGCGAAAGTTACAACTGAGCCATTACGATATGATTACGTAGGTGTACCATAGTCGAATTGTAGTTGTGATACAGTTACACTATCTTTGAATTATGGTTGTAACGAAGTCATAATATATTCGCCACACACGTTAATTCTAATATAGTTGTAACATAGTTACAATATTGTGTGAATCCGATTTCACTGCAGTTGTAGTAACGTGACACTATAGTTATAATTAATTCATGTTACACTTTTAATTACACTTAATCTATGTAATTATATAGTTTTGACCGTGTTGGGAGTTAACCCGTGATACCTTTAGTACTACTACAGTTGTAGTAACGTGACACTATAATTGTAATTACATGGTTTTAACCGTGTTCGGAGTTAACCCGTGCTTACCTCTAGCGGGTACTGTTTGCCATTGATGAAATGCTCTGAGCCTGTCCTCCTGTCACCTCCCCAGTGGAAGTGCAGGCTGTGAGGGATGTAGACGCCTGGTAGACCACCTGCCTGCGTCGACAGGGATGGCCGCGGGTCCAGCGTTGCCACGGCTACACGAATAACATCAAAAATGCCAATATTAATGGCGATGATAATTATGATGATGATGATGATGATGATGATGATGCTCAAGCAATTCTCTCAATCCTAAGTAAAATTAAACTGCTTTTTAAATAGTAAATCTGATATATGTTGATAAGATAACGTGAATCACCGAACATTTTTTATTCTTTAAAACAGAGGCGACGGCTCACCGTGACCACATTCCTAGACTAACATATCCTGTCATATACTTTATAGACCCAGAGCTCATTTACTGCCACGTACGCCACCTGCGACAAGGACACACATATATGCACGCACACATGCACGCACGCACACACGCAAAAGCATGCGCACATGCGTATGTGTGTATATACATATACATATATATAGAGAGAGAGAGAGAGAAAGAGAGAGATAGAGAGAGAGAGGGGGGAGGAGGGGAGAGAGACAGACAGATAGACAGACAGACAGACGGACAGACAGATAGAAAGATAGATCGATAGATAGACAAATGAATTAGATGCAGAATCATCCTCATGATGACGATGCCCCGAGTGCTTCCCACACACCCGTGTGTCCGTTATTCGTCAGATGGAATTCCATCGTCTGCGTCTTGAAGTATCCGTTGAACTTGAATTCTCCCAGCTTGGGGTTGTACTCTTCACCCTTAATGTCGATCGGTGATTGGTTTTCTCCTTTACAGTCCGGATAGCCAGTTGACCAGAGGTTCGTTTCTACACCAATGACAAGCACCACGGCAATGACAGGATAACATTTATGATTATAGTATATGATGGGGTAGGATGCTCTCACTGCTGTAGAATATCATATATTAAACTGTACTTCATATAGATGACTAATATATACATATATATATATATATAATATGTAATATATATAGGGTTAGGGTTAGCGTTAGGGTTAGTCAGAAATAGCTAAACGAGCCAGGTCAAACAGAGGTCAGGGGGACATAGACCCTACGAGCGTTAGTATATATACAATGTGTACAATGTATATATACAGTGTATATACATATATACAGTGTTACACATTGTC
>NW_014577889.1:13092-17063 GCF_000485595.1 Priapulus caudatus | reverse complement strand
GCACACACGTACACACGCACGCACACACGTACACACGCACGAACACACGCACCCACACACGCGTGCGCGCACACACACACGCACGCACGCACACACGCACGCGAACGCGCACGAACACACGCACGAACACACACACACACACGAACACACACGAACACACATACGCACGCACGCGCGCACGAACACACATACACACACACGCACACGCACGAACACACGTACACACACACGCGCACACGCACGAACACACACATACATACACACACACGCGCGCGCGCACGAACACACGCACACGCACACACACACATACGCTCACGTACACACACACACACGCGCGCGTGCGCACGAACACACACCCACACACGCGTGCGCGCACACACGCAAGCACGCACGCACACACGCACGAACACACACATACATACACACACACACGCGCGCGCGCACAAACACACGCACACACACACACACATACGCTCACGTACACACACACGCGCGCGCGCGCGCACGAACACACGCACCCACACACGCGTGCGCACGAACACACATACACATACGCAGGGAGACAATCTTTAGAACCGAAGCACAGGCACTTGGAACGTCTCAATAAAAAAAATAATGGTAAATAAACACGAAATGTACCAAAGTCTTAATGTTTCTCTACTGTATTTCGTCTATGATCACCTGTAAATGCCGGTCAAATGCTCATCTGCAACACACAAGAACACCGAACGCCCGCCCGCGCTGTGCTGCGTGCACAAACAACATGAATAAGAGAGTAATAAAGATACGAAAATACGAAATACGAGTTAATAAAGATATGAATAAGATAATAACTCTCTTATTCATGTTGTTTGTGCACGCAGCACAGCGCGGCGGGCGTTCGGTGTTCTTGTGTGTTGCAGATGAGCATTTGACCGGCATTTACAGGTGATCATTGACGAAATACAGTAGAGAAACATTAAGACTTTGGTACATTTCGTGTTTATTTATCATTATTTTTTTTATTGAGACGTTCCAAGTGCCTGTGAACCGAAGTGCCGCAAAGTTGAGCGATTTGAGGTGCGCGCGTGAAACAAGCGTAGGCCTATATATACACTGGGTCTATAGTTTAAACAACCAAGTAATAATACTAATGCGGGAAAAACATTTACAAAGATCCCACGTGTCATATTATTGCGTTCAGCATTCACCTTAAACTGGGCCTCACATAATGAAAGATTGTAAGCGCGATGAATCAAGGGAAAGAAACAGCATAAATACGGCACAAAGTAACACATATGTGTTGCAAATGCGCAATATAAATGTCGTAAAAAAAATGTCGCAATAATAATTATGGTAGAATTATGCATGGCTTAGGTCTAGGGTGCGTGTGTCACGGGCACAATCACTATGACATTAGCTAGGATCTTACCTGTTTACCGTTTACCAGTTACACCTGTTTCAACTCTCTTATACTGTTCCATACACCCTCCTGGTATCAGGACAAAAATATATATGTATATATACATATATGTAATTATTTATACGTGTGGTGATATTTCAACACATCTATATTCATGTATTTGATTCCGGGGGAGTGCTTCTAAGAGACTAAACGATGGTTTGTTAGTAGACAGTGCTATATATTATTATCATCAGTGTTACCGTAATCTGTCATCATATTCCCGTTTAGAAACAGGTATTTGTTGTTTGTCGTTGCCGATATTTTCGGCTGGTATCTTCGATCAATACAATAAACGTTACGCATCTTAAATCGAAACGTTCGTAACTGCGATACAATTTTCGGCGGACGCTGGTTACCTGGACCGGTTTTTCGATAACGCGTCGATAATCAGGTTTGGTTGTGAGCGCGTGTGCGTGTTTCATGTAAAACCTGTAATCAAGATCTAATCATATCCCTTAGCTCTTGTATATTAGGTATATTAGCTATATTAGCTATAATAGCTTATTATGTATATTAGCTATATTAGCTATAATAGCTAATTAGGTATATTAGCTATATTGGGTATATTAGCTTAGCTATATTAGGTATATTAGCTATATGAGCTATATTAGGAATATTAGCTATATGAGCTATATATGAGCTATGTTAGCTATATTAGTTATATTAACTATATTATCTATGTTAGCTTAATTATGTATATTAGCTATATTAGCTACGTTAGCTATATCAGCTTATCTATTATTAGCTCTTGGTGTAATCTGGGTTAGAGCAAAACGATAGACGAGATCGGAGACTTGATAACGTACCGTGATATCCCCAATGCTTCTTCGCTGCATCTGTAAGGAGACAAGAGGGAACTCGTTACCCTTCAAGCATCACATCGTATCTTCTCTCGAATGCGAACAGAAGATGCCCGCGAGCGCGCACGCACACACGGACGCATACACACAAGCACGCACGCACACACGCACGCGCACGCGCACGAACACACACACACGAACACACGCACGAACACACACACGCACACGAACACACACGAACAGACATACGCACGCACGCGCGCACGAACACACATACACACACACACGCACACGCACGAACACACGCACGCACACGCACGAGCACACATACACACACACACACACGCATGCGCGCGCGCACACGCACGAACACACACATACATACACTCTCGAATGCGAACAGAAGATGCACGCGAGCGCGCACGCACACACGGACGCGCACACGCACGCACGCGCGCACACACGCACGCGCACGCGCACGAACACACACACGAACACACACACGCACACGAACACACATACGCACACACACACATACGCTCACGTACACACACACGCGCGCGCACACGAACACACGCACCCACACACGCGTGCGCGCACACACACACGCACGCACGCGCACGCGCACGAACACACACACGAACACGCACACGAACACACACGAACACACATACGCACGCACGCGCGCACGAACACACATACACACACACACATGCGCGCGCGCACACGCACGAACACACACATACATACACTCTCGAATGCGAACAGAAGATGCACGCGAGCGCGCACGCACACACGGACGCGCACACGCACGCACGCGCACGCGCACGAACACACACACGAACACGCACACGAACACACACGACACGCACACGAACACACACGAACACACATACGNGAGAGAGAGAGAGAGAGTGAGACAAGAGAGAGAGAGAGAGATAGAGAAAGAGAAAGCGCGCGATAAAGAGAGAGACCGTGCAAAAGAGATAGATAGATAAATAGATAGATAGATAGGTAGATAGATAGATAGATAGATAGATAGATAGATAGATAGATAGATAGATAGATAGATAGATAGATAGATAATAGAGAGCGAGAGAGCGAAGGAAGAAAGAGGGAGACGAAAATAGAAAAAACAAAAACAAGAGAGAGGCAGCAATGATGGAAGATAGAGATACCCGAGAGACCGGACAGGAGCGTTAGTCGACGCTAACCGTCAAGGTCAATCCGGTCGCTGCATGCATGCTAAGCCTCGTTCTTAACGCGTTTAATACGTGTTTAATAACACGCGCGCGTAATAAACGAACGCGTTTAATACGTGTGGGCGACGTGTGCGGTGATGTGTGAGTGACGTGTGCGGTGCATGATCGTTGTTTACGCATATGTGTCGCGCGGCCTGCACCGACGAACGAATTCACATCCTAGACAGGTATAACTCTAGGGCCATAGTACAACCACAGGGTATATATACCCACAGAGGCAACCAGGGCTATAGTACTAGAACTAAGGCTGGTACGTAGCTACCATCCATGCACGTATCGCTAATATAATCTGTCTATAGAGTCTGTACGTTGCGAGAGGGTACCAGTATGGTGGCCGAGGGCTGCCACTACAATTTTACCTCTGAAATAAATAAAAGCAAATAAAAACACACACACACACACACATACATTACACACACACACACACGCACACACACACACACTACACACACACACGACACACAC
>NW_014577889.1:7196-12092 GCF_000485595.1 Priapulus caudatus | reverse complement strand
ACACACACACACACACACACACACACACACACACACACACACACACACACACACACACACACACACACACACACACACACACGACACACACACACACACACACACACACACACACACACAGAGAGAGATACGCACACACGCGCACGCACCCACGCACGCACGCACATATACGCATACAAGTATACAACCACAAGCACAGACTGACAGTAAACTCTAGTATTCTCGCTACGCCTAGCCCCGCTCCCTAGAATCCGCACTTGAAGCGTGGGATTACTTGCTATGCGTGAGTAGATTGAAACCTATAGGAGCTACTTCGGGAGTGTTATAGCTTTATCCAAGATTAGAATCTCTTTAGACGGATGAATGCTTGATAATGATGGGGTTTGGATAATTTGGGTGTTTTGGATTGTGTGTCCAGGATGTTGATTCACTCTAGAAAAACGCACGGTAAAAATTATGTCGCGAAGAAAATTGCCGCGAAAATTGCGCATGCGCTAAAAATTGGGAATAAAATAGGGAGCACATGTGGAAAATGCGTGTATTTACACGTACGCAAGCCCGCACACGCACACGTAGACGCATGTACAAGCTTGCGTACACGGGCACGCGCACACGCACATGCGTAAAAACTCACGCAATCACGTTCGTTCGCCCGAACGCTCGTGGATGCGTGCACATCCGCACACGCATACGCACATGCACGCACGCACGCGCACACAGACAAATAGACAGACAGACAGATAGACAAACAGACAAACACACACACAGACGAGCACACACATTCCTTTACCATTCGTTTACTCGACGATAATTTTCAATGTCACTGTCTCCGGTAAGTTTTTTGTCACTCGCGTTTTTCTTGGATTTGAAACTTGCGCTCATGCCGGCTTTCTATCAAGATCAGTGGATGACACAAATATATTTCTGGACCATAGCGCTAATAATAATGATCGCATTCCTGCGGAGGGGAGAGGCGGAGAAATGTCCACCCAACTAGTGATTAGAAAACATAAACCCACAGGCAAAATAGTTTTCGTGAGGTCAGATATGTAAAAGATTTGCCCTGATAAATGGCGACTCCACAATTCCTTATGACGCAGCGACATTCTGGGGTTTACTTCCTTCAGGATCAATAACTTTTATTGGTTTATCATTTTATTTGTCTCCAGATTCTAGGAGGCTGCTGCTCTTGCATCTGCCCCTCCCCTCCCTCCGCCCCTCCCTCCCTCCTCCCCGCCCCTCGGCTAAGCTATGACCCTGCCCCTGCCCCTCCCTCCTCTCCTCTCCTCCCCTACTCTCAACTCCACCCTCGACTAGCTACTACCCCGCCCCTCCTCCCTCCACCCCCCTCCCCCCGCCTCCCCTCGTCTAGGCCTTGATTCTGGCCCCTCCCTGGCCCCCTCCCGCTCTTCCCTCGGCTAGGCTACATACCCTGCCCCTCCTCCTCCCGCTCCTCCCCTCGCTAAGGACTACTGCAACCCTGCCCCTACCCCACGCATCCGTCCTCCCTAGCGCTAGGAAACGACCCTGCCCCCCCACTATCCGCCCGGCTATGGTCTATTGACCCTCCGCTCCATCCCCTCCGCCTCATGCAGCACCTAGGCAAAGACCCTGCCCCTCCCACCATTCCGCGCCGCTTAGGCTAAGTGACCCTGCGCCTCCCTCCCTCCCATCCCCTAAGCTAGGAAAAACCGACCTACTGCCCCTCCCCACCCATCACGCCACCGGTAGGCTATGACCATCGCGCCTCCCCTCCGCTTCCCCTAGACTAGGCCTAAAGACCGTCCATCCCGCTAGCTAATGACCTCCCTCCCCTCTCCGCCCCTCCTCCTAGGCTAGGCTATATCCTGCCCCCCCTTCCCTCCGCCCTCCCCTAAGGGCTAGGCTATATCTGCTCTCTAAAGCTCCCTCCGCCCTCCCCATAGCTAGGCTATACCCCTGCCCTCCCTCTCATTCCGACCTCCCTTAGCAAGGCTAGATCCTCCCCTCCCTCCCCCCCCCTCCCCTAGGCTAGGCATGATCCTGCCTTCCCATCTCCCCGCTAACTCCTCTACGGCTAACGAAACAACCTGCCCTCCCCACTATCGCACCGGCTAGTCCTATGACCCTGCCCCTCCCTCAACCTCCGCCCTCCTGCTACGACTAGGCTAAGAACCCTGCCCTCCCAACATCCGCCCGGCTAGGCTCATGACGCCTGCCCCTCCTCCCTCCGCCCTCCTCTAAGACTACGGCCTACAGACCCTGCTCCCTCCCCAACCGATTCCGCCGGTAGTCTATGCACCGACTGCCCCTCCCTCCCTCCGCCCCTCCTCTAGACGTAGGCTAAGTAAGACTCGCGCCTCCCACCCATTACCGCCCGGCTTAAGGCTATGATCCCTGCCCTCGTCCCTCCGCCCTGCCTCTAGACTGAGGCAGAGAGACCCCTCCTGCCCCTCCCCACCAAATTCGGCGCCCGGCTAGGCTATGACCCTGCCGCTCCCTCCCTCCCGCCTCCTCTAGACTAGGCTAAGATGCCTGCGCTCCCCACCATCTCGCGCCGGCTGACGCTATGACCCTGCCTCTCGCCTCGCCCTCCGCCCTCCTCTACGACTCAGCTAAGACGCCTGCCGACTCCCACCATCCGCACCGGCTAGGCTATGACCCTGCCCCTCCCTCCCTCCCGCCCTCCTCGTAGACTAGGCAAAGACCGATGCGCTCGCGCCACCATCCGCCGCTAGGCTATGACGCCTGCCCTCCCTTCCGCTCCTCCCTCGCCCTAGGCTAGGCTACTGATCCTGTCCCTCCCCTCCAACCCCCGCTCCGCATCCCCTAGGCCTAGGCTAACTGATCCGCCCTTCCCTCCCTCCGCCCTCGCTCGTAGGGCTAGGCTATGATCCTGCCCTCCTCGCTCTCCCCCCCCTAGGCCCTAGGCTATGACTCGCTGCTCCTCCGCTCCCGGTGCCGCCCTCCTCTAGGCTTAGGCATATGATCCGGTGCCGCCTACCCTCCCCACCGCCCTCCCTCGATAGGCTAGGCTATGATCCGCCTTCCCTGCCTACCGCCCTCTCCGTAGGCTAGGCTTATGATCCTGCCCTTGCCGTCCCTCGCCCCTCCCTTCTAGGTCCTAAGGCTACTGACCATGCTCCTCCCTCCCTGCCGCCCCTCCCGCAACTAGACTAGGCCTATGATCCTGTCCTCCCCTCCTCCTCCCTAGCTGGCTAGCTGATCCTGCCCTCCCGCCGTCCCTCCGCGCCCGCTCCTCGGCCTGCTACTAAAAGGTAATGATTCCCTCCCCTGCCCTCCGCCCCCCTCCGCATCCGCCCTCGCCGCTAGACTAGCTAATGATCCCTGCCCTTCCCTCCGTCCGCCCCGCCTACCCTCCGCGCCTCCCGCTAGCTAGCTATGAATCCTGTCCTGCCCCGTCCCTCTCCCGCCCTCCCCTAGCTATGCGCTAATGATCCGGCCTTTCCTCCCTCCCCGTCCTCTAGGCTAGGCTACTGATCCTGTCCCCTGCCCCCCCCACCCCCCTAGGCTAGGCTATGATGCCTAGTCCCTCCCCTCACCCGCCTCCGCCTAGCTATAAGGCTTATGATAACCTGCCCTTCTCCCTCCCTCCCGCCCTCACCTAGCTAATTCTATTGAGTCCTGTCCATTCCCTGCCCTCGCTCCTCCAGCTAGCGCCTATCGACTCCTCGCCCCTTCCCCCCGCATCCCCCCCACCCTCATCTCTAACTAGGCTTATGATTCCTGTCCATCCTCCTCCGCCCTCGCCTAGGCTAGCGAAATCGACTTCTGCCCCTCCCTCCCATGCCGCCCGTCTAGGTACTATTGACCTCCCCTCCTCCAACCTTCTCCCTAGACCTAGGCTAAGACCCGCCCTCCCCTAGGGCTATGGACCCTGCTGCCTCTCTCCCGTCCGTCCCTCCCTAGGTCTAGGTTCTATGTATCCTCCCTCCCCTCGCCTCCGCCCCTCCCTAGCTAGGGCTATGAATTCCTGCCCTTCCGTCCCTCCGCCCTCCCCTGCGCTAATGCATTTGAGCCTGCCCTCCTCTGCCTCCGCATCCGTCTTATGCTATGTAAACGATCCTCTGCCCCTCCCCCCATGCCGTCCTCTTACCCTTAGACTAAGGAACGAACCCTGCCCCTCCCACTAGTTCTGCGACGACTAGCATGATGCCTTCCCCTGTTCCCTCCCTCCGCCCCTACCTCCTAGCTTTAGGCTATGACCCTGCCTCCTCCTGCCTCATCGCCCTCCTTAGGTCTAGGCTATGATTCCTGATCGCCTCCCCTCCCTCCCCTCCCCTTAACTAGGCTATGATCAAACTGTCTGCCTCCCTCCCTCCGCCCTGCCTAGCTAGGCTCAATGATCCTGTCCCTCCCCTCCCTCCCGCCACTCCCTAGGCATAGGCTATGATCCCTGCTTCCTCGCCTCCGCCTCCACTAGCTAGCTATGATCCTGCCCCTCCTCCCACCGCCCTCGCCCTAGGCTAGGCTATATCCTTCCCGTCCCTCCCTCCGCTCCTGCCTCTAGCTAGGCATGATCCTGTCCCTTCCCTCCCCGCCTCCCCTAGCTATGGCTACCTGCCTTCCTCCCCGCCGCCCTCCCTAACTAGGCTACTGATCTCTGTCCCTCCCTCCCTGTCCCTCCGCCTCCTCTGTAGGCTAGGCTATGATCCTGTCCCTTACCTCCGCCCCGCCCTCTTCCTAAGCTAGGCTTGATCCTGCCCTCGCTCGCCCCCGCCCTTCCTCTCAGGCTAGGAACTAAACGCCTCGTCCTCTCCCCACCATGATCCGCCCGCTAGGCTAGATCCTGCCCTTATGTCCCCTCCGCTCCGTCCTCCCTAGCTAGGAAGACTGTACCCTGCCCGCCTCCACTTCACTATCCGCCGGCGGCCTAGCTAGCAGCTTGGACACACG
>NW_014577889.1:0-7171 GCF_000485595.1 Priapulus caudatus | reverse complement strand
ATATATATATATATATATATATATATATATATACATGTGTATGTATGTGTGTATATATACATATATATGTGCGATAGTTACTGTAATAAGTATGCTTCGCTATTTTTGCGCCGGTTCTATTTTGCGAAACTTTTTGCTACGGATATGTGAGCAGTCATTAAGTAATACCTCATTAAGCTCATTATGCATATTAGGCTGATTATGCAGGACTGAACGTCATTAGCCTGCAGTTCCGGAACGATTGCCTGTGTAAGGCCGATATAGAGTTGGATTAGTCGAACTTGTGTTAGCGGTCACCTTTGTAGAAAGGACACCTGTGACCTGTCTATACAGGATGTGTTTGGTGTTTCCCCAAAATTGTAACAGTTGTAAAGTGGCAGCACCTCTGCATGATGGATATACACCTGCCTTGTTAAGAATCACCGAAGACCTGGCACCCACATTCACGTGGAAACAACACCCGTAGGGCTGACCCAGGCCTCCTGTTACAACCACACTCACAGCTACCATGGGCAGAGCAGTGGAACCACACCCGTAGGGCTGACCAAGACCTCTTGTTACACGCAAACTCATAGCGGCCATGTGGGAACAGTAGAACCTCAGCCCATAGTGCTGACCAAGGCCCGTTACGCCCACACTCACAGCTACTATGGGGGGAATAGTGGAACCAACACCCCACATGACTGTCCCATACCTCCTCTACCGCACGGTAGCAGCTATCATGGGCAGAACAGTGGAACCAACACCCGTAGGGCTGACCCAGGTCTCCTGTTACACCCACAGTCACAGCTATACCATAGGGAGAACAGTGGAACCAACACCCCGTAGGGCTGACCCAGGCCTCCTGTTACGCCTACACTCACAGCAAACATGTGGGAAAGAGTGGAACCACACCCCGTAGTGCTGACCCAGGTCTCCTGTTACGCCTACACTCACAGCAAACATGTGGGAAAGAGTGGAACCACACCCCGTAGGGCTGACCCAGTCCTCCTCTACCCCCAGGCAGCAGCTCCCATGGGTGGAATAGTGGAAACACACCCCGTAGGGCTGACCCAGACCTGTTACACCTACACTAACAGCAAACATGGGGGAAAGAGTGGAACCACACTTAATTCCGACAATATAAAACACAGTCGTGCATGATTGATAGCTCGCTTCTCCACACTCATTACTCCAGTCTGTTCGCTTTACTTCAACGCTCATGCATATGGCACCGATGACAACCAAGGCGCCCTTGGCGAATAGCCCTGGCAAGGTGGCCCTAGCAGCTATAGTTTATACCGTCTGATCCAGATTTAAAGTGTATACTACTGAATGGAGTTGAACGACGCGTTTAAACCTTAAGCGCGTAAGGCGTGGCATTTTGCAGGGTGGGTGAGGAGGTCTATGTATGTAAGTTGTTTACGTGTCTCGATGTACATAGCGGTGCGCGAAGACGAACGGTAATTCAGAGAACACTCTCAAATTAACGGTCACGAGCCCAGCGACGGCGCCGCACGGCACGCGCAACGAGCGGACAAGGCACACATCACACCAGAGCGGCCTGAGGCGCCGACAACACACACAGGCGACGAGCAGGGGACACAAGCACACACACACACAGCAGCACACACACACACAGGCAAGCGTCACACACACTCACCACGACACACACCACACACGCACACACCGGTAACACACACGACACCACAAGTCGTCAAACACACGCCACGCACGGCACGCACGCAACACGGGGTCGAGCAGAGCCGCACGCACGCCACAGCAACCAGGCACACCACACACACACACACACCATCCACACGCACGCGCGCGCAAGCGCTTTCTCTCTCTCTCCACACCACACGCGCGCGCACCACAACAACACACACCACACACACGACGCCACCTCACACACACACACGCGCAGCCGACACGCACGAGCACGCACACGCACGACGCACACACCACGCACTACGCACACGCCACACGCACACACACACACACATACGCACCATACGGACGGCCTCTCTGCAGTGCTGCAATAGAAATACGAAAGCTCGTAATTAAACTAGCGCGGCGGAAGGTGTAACACCTGCGCGGTTCGCATAGCTGCTCGGGCATGTTACCCATCGTCACGAGGCTGGCCGCAGGGACACACTACTGCTCGCATTCATTCCTCTCTATTCTTCCCCACGTACTAACCGCCCAACTAAACATTTAGCAGCGGTATCGGCCCGCGGGGGAGGCCCACCTCTATTCAGATCATCTATTACATTAGCGGCCGATAGTACACGCTCGTGGTCGCGCGATCAAAGAGCGCTAGAATTTGTCGTTGCAATTTGCTACACCTTTCGCGCAGACGCCGGAAAAAGCAAGAGCTCTGTTGTGTGTGTGTGTGGTGTGTGTTGTGTGTGTGTGTGTCGTTGTGTGTGTGTGGGTGTGTGGTGTGTGTGTGTGTGTGTGTGTGTGTGTGTTGTAGCTGGGTAGTGTAGTGAGTAAGGAATACGTTAGTAGTAGTTAGTAGTGTAGGGTAGTGTAATAGTGTGAGTAGTCCCTGTACCTCGAACTCACTTGCACTTGCTGTCATACATTTCAATCACCCCCATCTCGTCATCTCACAGTACTCACACATTCACTACTCTGTTTAACGACATATGTGTCGTTGTTTAAGAGTAGCAACACACACGCACGCACGCGCCACACCACAACACACAGCACACCATACACACACACACACAGCACACACACACAAACCACACACACACAGCACACACACAACACACACACACAGCCACACACACACAGCTACACAGGCACACACACATCACACAACACACCACACACACACGCACGCTGCGCATTCACTCTGTGTATAACGATCTATGGCGTTATGTCAGATAACAACACACATTAACTCTGTATAACGGTCTATGTCGTTATGTAAGAGTGACAGCAAACACACACACTCTGTATAACAACAGAGTGGCGCAGTGACCACACGTGTACATTCACTCTGCAACTACAAGTGTCATCACGAGGGAGTGGTCAAGCACTCTGTACAGATATCGATCGTGACAGTTGCATCGGTATGGGGGGGGGTAGGGGGGTTGCACAGTTATTTTGATCGTATCAGAATTGAATAATAATTGATTATTATATAATCTATTAAAATTAAAAAAATTATAATAAAAAAATATTATTCACTCCTGATCGTATGTCACTCTGCTAGTGCCACCACAGCACAGCACCACAGGCACTTGAAAGTTGGAACGTCTCGATAAAATTGTAAAAAAAAGGTAATAATACGACGCCAAATGTATTTACTACCAAAGTCTTAATCGTTTTCTCTACTCTATCTTCGCTATAATCACCTGTAAAGCCGGGTCAAATGTCATCTGCACACACAAGTAGCCGCACGCCCGCACTGGTGCACAAAACACACATGAACAACAGAGCCTGTAGCAGCGACAGATGATTGGTTTATAATACACGTGTGGGAGGATTATGCTACAAATACATCCAACCAAGAACATTAAATTTTAAGGACTAAGGATATGTGGGGTTATCATGCTCTCAATGCACAAACCCTAGAAAACCAGACCTGTTCAATACGGACACCTGTTTAGAAAGGACACTTTCGCTGGAGTAATGTATAGCGGTGTCGACTGTGCGTACGATATAAACAGCGTGCCCAGCGTACATTATTAGGCAGAGTAGTAGGCCTTATTTGAATTTAGTGGATAGAGATTACCGATATGTCTGTGTACTCACGTGTTGGCGCGCCGCAAAGCGTGGCTCCGATAATAGCAACGAGGATGCTGAGGGTAGGTCCCATCGCCCGCCGATGTCCCGTCATCTTTTAGTCCTGAAGCAAGCACACACGTAGACACGCGGTTAGATGCCTGCCGAGAATTGTGTGTGCTGTGTGTGGTGTGTGTGTGTGTGTGTGTGTGTGTGGTTGTGCGTGTGCGTGTGTGTGTGCGCGCGGGCATGTGTATGCTATGTGTGTGCTTGTGTGTGTGTGTGTGATGTGTGTGTGTAGTTGTATGTGTGTGTGTGTGTGTGTGCTGTGTGTGTGTGTGTGGGTGTGTGGTGTGCGCTGTGTGTGTGTTCTGTGTGTGTGTGCGTGTGTGTACGTGCTCCAGGTCGTGTGATACGCGGAGATACGCGCAGTACTTCACGGCAGTACCTTGGTTGGAATCTCGCCGTAGAAGCCAGTGTAGTGCGTAGTAGCTAGTTATAACTCGCACGTGCGCCCACCTAATCTCTCTGTGCATTCCCTCTCTCTCCCTCGCCTCTCTCTCATCTCTCTTCTCTCTCTCTATATATATAGTATATATATATATATATATATAGTATAGTCTCTTTCTCTATCTATCCTCCAGCTATTATCTATCTATCTATTCTACCCTATATATATATAATACTACTATTATATAATATATATATATATAGTATATATCTACTATTATCTATTCTATCTATCTATCATTTCTTCTGCCTTTCGAGTTCTCTTACTCGAGCTCACAATATCTATCGTCACGTTTCTCTCTCACTGTTATGTGTGTGCTCCGCTGGCTGACTGGCTTTCGCAGTGCTTCTTTCTCTCTCTCCTGCAGTGCGCGTGGTGTGTCGCACGCGAATCACGCCACTATCATCGGCGTGGACGTCGGAAGCCGAGGAGCGATGGAGCGCCGCGAGCATGACGTCAGCATCCGTTACGGTTACCACGTATACTCGCAACGTCAGTCATTCAGTCAGTCCATGGACGCAGGGTAGACACTCTATCCAGCTGCGTGCTGCTGCTGCTGCTGCTCGCTGATGACTACTAACTTGCTGCTGCCTGCGCTGCTCTGCTGCTGTGCTACTGGCTACTGCTACTGCTACTGCTACTGCGCTACTGCCACTGGCTACTGGCTACGGCTACTGCTATGACTGGCTACTGCTACTGCGCTAACTGCTACTGCCTACTGGCTTCTGCTACTGCTACTGCTATTGCTACTGACTGCCTACTGCGCTAACTGCTACTGCTGTGCTACTGTACTGCTACTGCCTACTGCTACTGCCTACTGCTACGCTACGCCTACTGTAGGCTACTGCTACTGGCTACTGCTACTGCTACATGCTACTGCTACTAGCTACTGCTATCTGCTACTGCTACTGCTACTGCTACTGCTACTGCTAGCTGCTACTTGCCTACTGCTACTGCTAAACTGCTACGCTGCTGCGCTGCTGCTGCTGCTTGCTGCTGCCTGCTGCTGCGCTGCCTACTACACTGCTGCTGCTCGCTACTACTACTACTACTACTGCTAATGCTGTTGTTGTTTTTGTTGTTGTTGTTGTTTTTTCTTTGTGCGTGCTGCTGTCCTGCTGTGCCTGTTGTTTGTTTGTTGTTGCCTGCTGCTCGCTACTGCTACTCAGCTGCTGGCTGCCTGCTTGCTGCTTGCTGTTGCTAGCTGCTACTACTACTGCCTACTGCTTGCGCTGCTTACTGCTCTGCTGTTGTTCTTGTTGTGTATTGCTGGCTGCTGCTTGTCTGATGCCTGGCATGTTGTTGCTGCATCTGCTGCTGCCATACTATTGCTACTACTACTACTACTACTACTACTATACTACTGACTACTGCCTACTGGCTACTGGCTACGGGCTACGCGTAGCTGGCTACTTGCTACTGCTACTGTACTGCTATGCTACTGGGCTACTGCGCTTATCTGCTACTGCTTACTTCTACTGCTTACTGCTACTGCTCTGTCTAACTGCTCGCTACTGCTCTGCTGCTGCTGCTGCTGGGCTGCATGTTTGCTGCTGCTACTGTGTGTGCTGCGGTGATTGCTGTTACTACTGCGGCTGGCCTGATTTCATTCGTTACACAACAGGATGTTGGAAAGAAAAAGAGAGGAGCAGATATGTGCGTGCCATGCGTGCAGTGCGTGCAGCAGGCGTGTGACTCAATTGGTTGCGTGCGTGCGTGCACAACGTGTGTATGTACGTGAGCCTCGAGGCGCTGCGACGTGCGTGCTGCACACGTGTGTATTGTGACCCGTCCGTGGGTGTGTATGTGCGTGCATGTGTGTGTGTGTGTTTGCCGTGTCGTGTGTGTGTGTGTGTGTGTGTGTGTGTGTGTGTGTGTGTGTGTGTGTGTGTGTGTGTGTGTGTGTGTGTGCGTGTATGTATGCGTGGGCACGTGCATTCTTATCCAGTTACCACTAGCGTTTGGTTCTCACTCTTCCTTCCGTTTTCTCACATATTGCATAAATCTGGCAGTACCCCCCCACCCCGGATTTCCACCATTCTACGTACATACTGCATACAGTCGTGGTTGACCACATTCTAACACTTACATAGTAGCACTCAATAAAACGCGATATGGAGGATTGGAGAGCGAAGTCTAAGATAGACCCGAGTAGTGATATTTGCTGAAGAAACGAGATAAAACTTATCGAAATAGTTACCATATTCATCATCTGTTCTTCGACGTTTGTTTGAACTGTGGCTCGTGCGGTGTGTGCGTGTGTGTATGTATGTGTATGTTTGTGTTTCTGTGTGTGCGTGTATGTGTGCGTGTGTGTACGTGCTATACGCGGATATACGCGCAGGTACTCACGGCAGGTACTTGGTTGTAATCTCGCCGTAAAGCAGTGGTAGTGGTAGTAGCTAGTTATAACTCGCAGTGCTCCCCTATCTCGGATTGATAGATTATAGAGTATAGATAGATAAGATAGATAGATAGATAGATAGTAAATAGATAGTAGATAGATAGACTAGATAGATAGATAGATAGATAGATAGATTAGATAGATAGAGTAGATAGATAGATAAGGTAGATAGATAGATAGAGTAGATAGCTAGCTAGCTAGATAGATAGATAGATAGATAGATAGATAGAGCGAGAGAGAGAGATATAGAGAGCGAGAGCGAGAGCGGAGAGAGAGAGAGAGAGAGAGAGAGAGAGAGAGAGAGAGAGAGGGAGAGAGAGAGGGAGAGAGAGAGAGAGAGGGGAATCACAGAGAGATAGGGGAGCACTGCGAGTTATAACTAGCTACTACCACTACCACTGCTTTACGGCGAGATTCCAACCAAGTACCTGCCGTGAGTACCTGCGCGTATATCCGCGTATAGCACGTACACACACGCACACACAGAAACACAAACATACACACACACACACACATACATACACACACGCACACAC
>NW_014577888.1:137457-143922 GCF_000485595.1 Priapulus caudatus | reverse complement strand
ATCTATTGATCATAGACAACATGCTGATTTCGGGAATGGGAAATGAAAATCAAATCATTGCAAGAATCTGGCGAGTGAAGGGGCTCGAGCTAAACGTTTACCCTCTCGACAGTGGGGTTTGGGGCGTTTTTGGCTTGTTTTCTGCCTACAATACCAAAAACTGGAGGGGCCTAACGGCTGATCATCAGTATATACTATTTTATAGGCTACTCTATAAATGTCAACTCATGCTGATCAATGTCTGCAATTAGCACAATAAAAAACTACATCCTCTGCCATTTATAATAGTTGTCTGATCTCACTCAAGTCTGAACTCTTCAAAACTAACGCATATTCACACGAACATTAGGCAAATGAGCGATCATTTCTCTAGTTTATTATAAAAGACAAGCTACAGAAAAAACAACTGCTTTAATTGGGAGCCATTGTTCTATTCACGTGTGTATAGTACACACACTGGATCAGGCAGCACCGCAGCTGTGACCATAGAAATCGCAGCCCAATAACCTGGGTTTATTGGGCTGCCATTTCTATGGCTGTGACACCGCAGTGCTGGGCAGTCGATCAGTGGCGCCCCCTCACAGGTGTGACACCAGAGTACTGGGCAGTCGATCAGTGGCGCCCCCTCACGGGTGTGACACCGCAGTACTGACCAGCCGATCAGTGGCGCCCCCTCACGCGTGTGACGTCGCAGTACTGGCAGAGCATCAGGAGTCTATGATATTCTATATATTGATAGACTCCTGATGATATACGTGCTATGTTGTACCAGAGCATATAAATCAAATAAAGTCTAGCTGGTTGTACCGAAACCAGAGGCAGAGGGCGCTCTATGTTTTTTTAGTCCATGTTTGTGTGAGATACGAATAACTTCGATTCATTACTTATAAATTTCTTTACTGTATATTCATAAAAATAAAAATACACGTTTGGAATCACCTGTAACGTAACATTTGGCAACTGTATTACTATGCGGATGAAGCATAAATCATTTTACATTTATTTATTTTTTATTAAAACATACGCGTACGCTTATTTTATATGACACTGTGTGCGAATGACGTTTCACGCGCTAGTTTGAGTGTTTTCGTTGTAAAATCTTACTTTTCAGTTATCACGTCGTGTCACGAATAACATCAGACAGCGATCAAACCTTCAAAGTCGACTATGGATAACGATATTAAGAGTATTACTCTATTTCACTATCAGTTTCAAAAAATTATCATGGACTAATTGACGCTGTCGTTTTGACACTGTCAGTGTCGCTCAGTTACGCTCAAAGGAAGGGGTCGTTGTCGTAACATGTTCTCTATCCTTGAACCCACAATACACACACATCTATATGTATACACAAAGTGTACCAGACTTGTACTACAGAAGTGTACCCTAACCATAACACTAACCCTAACCCTAACTCTAACCCTAGCCACAAGTTCCCATCTCGCTTAACACTACGTGGCGAGAGGCGTCGTGTAACAGTCGGAGAGCCTGGTCGGTTTAACCCTAACCCTAAACCTAAACATAGGTACCTCATATAAAAATATAAACATAATAGTTAATACTAAACAAACTAAAACTACCTCGGGTACATATCTGTAGTACCTGTTACGACAAAGACCCTTCGTGCCTCAGTTACGCTGAAGGGGTCGTTGTCGTATCAGGTACTATAGATATGTACCCGAGGTGACGTCACTCCGCCCCCACCTATACACAAAGTGTACCAGACTTGTACTACAGAAGTGTACCCTAACCCTAACCCTAAACAATCACTAACCCTAACCGTCACTCCGCCCCCACCTATACACAAAGTCTGTGCATCAGTTGATGATACACAGAAATCTGTGCATCACTTCATGATACCTAAGGTGCCTAAAGTGAATTTGTGCCGACTTGTACTACAGAAGTGTACCCTAACCCTAACCCTAATACTAAACAACCTAAAACTACTTCGGGTACATATCTGTAGTACCTGATACGACAACGACCCCATCTGCCTCAGTTACATTGACAGTCTTGTGTTGTGATCAGTTGTGTCTTGTGTAGCTCTAGTACTCTAGAACTCTAGTAACTGCCACTGTTAATGTAAGCGAGCTATAGTACTAGAGCTATGTCTTGTGATGATCATTGTGACATTGATGATTGATTGCGGATCATTTTATTGATTTATTTATTGATTTATTATATTCATTTAATAATGTAAAGATGGTACATTGGTAATACTAAAACATATATCAACATAAGCTTGCAAGCTCTTCATGCACTGCCAGTCAAACTAGTGTTCACACTATTTTATTCAGAGATACTCAGATAGGCCTACAAAATCTGTGCATGAAGTCTAGTAGTACTACTACTACTAGTACTACTACTACTACTACTAGCACTGATAATATACTGTTGATCCAACTGCTCATTATTATTGCATTGATTTACAGAAGTCTTAGCTAAACTCACAAACACCAAGAAGTCTGATGCGATTAGAGGGTCATGCAGAAAGTGTGGATATGGTAAGCAAGCGTGAATCTACTATCAATTGCCTTGCTAAGAATCTTTCCGATCGTTTTTTCTCGACGTTCATTTTTAAAACCGTCCAAAATGTTTGCGTGAGTGCATGTTCCACCCTGATTTACCATTATACCAGTCATAAATATAATAATGAAGTCGTATGCCGTATGTACACTCCTGCTCACTGTGTTTCCTGTTTTCCTGTTAGCGGGCCATCTGACCTACCAGTGTAGAAACTTTGTGAAGGTAAATCCCAACACTGACATTGTCTTGGATGTGAGTAGCACGAGCTCAGAGAGCAGCGACGAGGAAGACTTCAAATCACCTCTAGTGCAGCTAAGGGAAGGTGCGTTAGTACACCTACTATATTACTGTACGTGTTTAATACTCAATGTATTATCACTTTACTCACTTTACAATTACTTTATCTGTTTTGTAACTAATAGTTTTTATAAACATTATCAGCTTTATACTGACACTTTATAACTGTGTTAAATATCATATGTAGGTTATCATTCTGACCGCGATATATTTGTTCCCATCAACACCACGGATTGAAGTCTACAGTTTCGATTACTGTTTTTAGCGGAAACCCAAGCCGTGGAGAAGAAGGAAACGGAAACGAAGAAGAAAAAGAAGAGGAGTAAGGAAGAGCACAAGCATTCTAGGAAAAGGAGCAGGTCACGGTCGCGTGACGTGCGCAAAAAATCCAAAAGGAAACACAAGCGGCGAAGGTAATTGCAACGAAGTTGACAAATCGTGTCTACTCAGCGCGAGAGGGTGCTGTGAAAGCTGTGGCACACGCACCCCTAAGCACTAACCCTAACCACTAACCAGGCTTCGCCTTTTCACGGGCCAATCGGGCCAAGCCCTGTAAACAGCCCCGTCTCCAGTGTCCACGTTTTTAGCTCACCTAACATCGGTCAAGCTGAGCTATTGGCCATGGGTCGTCCGTCCGTCGTAACGTCCGTCCGTAGAGTCATTACCGTATGTTCCCAAATTTCGTGCTTTCGGGTTTCAAACCCGATAACATAAGAGTAATTGCCGTTTGGCCTAACTCACAACACATGTTTGAAACATTGGGTATAGTTGTTACTGCCTATGCACCCCTATTAAAACGTCCTATTTTGAGCCCCCATCTGCCTGTACTTTCGCACCCACCGGCAATTTTTGGCAAAATGGGAAATTGCCCATTTTAGTCCAGTTCAGAGTTCAACCATGATTCTTGCTCAATTTTTGGTATGTGAATGAAATAAGGCTAGGGGTTTGAATTAAAAAAAAATTATGCAAATAGGTAGGGTTTTGGCACATTATATAGCAGTATTAATTATAGACACAAACAGTGCTGTGGTGTCATCAGCTCCGTCTGGTTCGTTTTACATAGATTCTCATTGACAGCTGCCAATAATCTTTAAAACTATGCTTAAACTGTTGGTCACTGATCCTTTCACACCCTAGAGTACTGTGGGCTCCGAGAAAACGTCTCATATTACGAGTAAAGATTTAAAAACGTCGTCGGAACAGCAGCATAACCACACTTTAATCTATATACCAATGCCATCAGCTAACAAACGGTATAGGTGCCATCCTACGGTCACACCTGTAACAAAGTTGCTATGATTTCTTCTTCTTTGGTCTGTTAGGTCACAATTACTATTTAAACGCGATTATGCAAGAAAGATAGCGCATGACCAGAGAAGGGCAATCGTTTCTATAATGTAACATCAGAATGGTTGCTCAAAAGAGAGATTTAGGAGAACGTGAGACATACTCGTATTTCTTTCACTCACCACTGAACTTTGAGTTGTCGAACTTTTTTTTCTGCTCTGGTGTTAGTCGATCTAACACGATGTCATTGAGCACCTTCACATTGCACACAGGAGACTACAGGTCAAAAATCTATGAGAATTTACAACACATAGAGCTTACACGTTAACATAGAGTTTATCATATTAATAAAAAATAAGATAATCCTTCCCCGTCTGGAGAATAGGTCAGTTCCCCTGGTCGAGTTATTGGACAAATGACGGGGCCTTTTTTTCGCCCCATGGTTTTCTCAGACGGCAAAGCCTGCCACTAACGCTTGCCTCTAAACTAACCATGTAACATGGCCACTAAACTAACCATGCAACGTGGCCACTAAACTAACCATGTAATGTGGCCACTAACCAGTATGCCAGCGACAACAGGCATGTTAACGACGTAACCGTTAACGAGTCCCGCCGTCTTTACGCCACGTCAACGGATCGTCTGCCTGTCGTCATCGAGAATCGCAGCGCAAGAAATCCTATATGTTCAAGACACGCACTTTATCGCGCCCTAGCGTGTTACGCTTATAGTATAACTCAGATCGTTTTTTGTGGTAGTTTGTTGCTTGCGGTAAGGAACACGTGCACGTATGTAGACGTGGGAAATTCGAAACGGTTCTATCGAAGTATAACGTATCACCGATTGCAATCAGCAAGGTTTTTGTGGTGAGTCTCTCTGATGGTAAGGAAGCAAGAAAGCATGTGTGTGGGTGCATGCGTTCCTACATGTGTGCGTGTGCAGGGGTAGAAATTAACTTTTGAACACGGGAGTCCAACAGACTCCCTACCCTCAAAAAAAACTGCGAGCCCCGCAGCAAAATTAGGGAGTCCGCAGTCTGAGGTTCGAAAATCTTATATAGTAACTATTAACCAATAACGCATAGTGTCTTTATTATATCTAAGTGATTCATGCTGTTGCACATCTGCCAAATTTTTCTTTTGAACATTTAGCTGAAAAATTACGTAATTCCGCGAGGCCGGCTATGATACAACTAGTTAGTATGGCATGAATTTTCAGGGAGTCCACACGGACTTTACACTATCGCATATGTCTAAATACAGTGAGTCCGACAGTCAGAGTCTCCAGGGAGTATTTGACTCCCGCGGTACTCCCGGTTACATTATTTCAGACAACCCTGACTGTGTTAGGTGCAATCTCCTGGGCACAATTGCGTGCACATCCACCTCCCGTGGGAGCAACGTACAACAGGAATTTTCGCCGTTCACTTAGCGTCTACGAATTCTTGGGATGTGACCGCGAAAGACGACACGCGAAGCAATCAATTCCAAACCCCGGCTGACAAGAACAAGAGCACTAACCACCGAAGAAGAAGAAACCATGAGGCGGAGACACAGGCTGACAAACGAGATAACAGCTCGGGAAAAACATGTATTGGATTCAATAACGCAGAGAGAGGCAACAGCATTGATAGAAGAGGCGAATCGCGCGCAAGGAGAGATAGTGTTGTTCATACTTCTGTGGACGAACCTCATGAGAAAACGCTTATTGCGAGTTGATCTACATAAGATTGAATCAAGGCACTAATGTTACAAATTAATATAGATGTGTAACAGAGGAACTTATTGTGTATTCTAGTTGTTGAATTGTGCAAGTGCGTGTCTGTTTGCATGTTTTGTCTTCACTGCTTTCGATGTGGCAGAGTGGACCAAATATACTAATCACTTATGCTCATTTGTGTGTGATTTTGTGTGAGTGCTTGCGTGTATTTGCGTGTGCGTGAGAGAAGAACATTCTAATTTGATTATTGTCAGAGCAAAAGCATAAAATATCTCCATTTCGAGAAATTATGTAAGAATCGTCACCGCGAGTCAGATGATGATATCGCAGACATCGTGGAAATTCTCAATTAATTTCGTACTTGAAAATGTCGTCTAGATAAGCGGCAACCTATATTTATATGCAATTATTGTAATTAAATGTTTTTTGTAAACAGCTGCAGTTGTTAGCGTTCGTGGAAGAGCTAGCAATTTGTTTCTAACATTTAAAGTGATTACGTCATTGTAAATAGTTAAAAATAAAAAAAATCATAAGTAATTCTGGTTCACTTTTTAGTGGTTTAAATTGCTGTCATTATACTGTCCTATTTTACTATATTGTATCGATGTGAACCATACACTCGTGACTCATACATAA
>NW_014577888.1:124403-136358 GCF_000485595.1 Priapulus caudatus | reverse complement strand
ACGTCGCTTTTTTTCGCATCACTCTTGACGATCGTCAAGCTGAGCTATTGGCATGGGTCGTCGTACCCGTGAATCCGTCCGTCAACATTCTCCGCATTTCGGATTCAACGATAACTCAGGAACCGGTTTGGCCGCACATGTTTGTCAAACTTGGGTATAGTTGTTACTGCTAATGCTCGCCATATCCTAAACGTCCTATTTTGAAGCAGGCGGGCCAAGTTCCGACGTACTTTCTGAGCCACGGCAATTTTTGGCAAAAAACCGTGGGAATTGCCATTAGTACAGTTCAGGTTGCAACCGCGATTTTTGCTCATTCTTTGGTATTGAAGAATAAGGGCTCAGGGGTTTTTTTGATTCAAACCAAAAAAAAATATGCAAATTAGGAGGGTTTAGGCAGATTATAGTAGCATATTATAGTAGACACAAACCTCTGCTGGTGTCACAGCTCGTCTGGTTCGTTTTACAGAGAAATTTATTGAACAATCATCTTTAATGGCCAAATTGGTATTTCCTCTCTCCACCCGCCGATAAAGGAGCGGTCTATATTCAGAGTAAGCAGATTTACAAACGATGTCGGAACGCAGGCATCAACCTATTTATCAAACGCCATCGCTACAAAGCGGGTAGTGATGCGGCCATCTACGCGAGGTCTACGGACCCAGTGTGAGTTCATTTTGGTTTATAAATTAGTTATTGGGGCGAATATACGGCAGATAGCAATAGCATTCTAATAATGTAGCAGTCTATGGTTGCTCAACGTTATAAAACTGAACCTTCTTCTTACATCAGGGCTCATCATTGTGTCCTTTTTGATTGTGGTGAGGCTACAGTGTCATTGAACATCTTTTATTTTCCGGGCCGCAGGTCAAATATTTTGAGATTTCACAAGTTTTTAATCGTCCCTGTCGAGTATCAAATGACGGGGCCTTTTTTAGGCCCCACTGGTTTTGCTCCAAGCCGGCAAAGCCTGCCACTAACCTTCTGCGCACTGAAACTACACCATGCAACGTGCCCACTAAAAACAAAACCTTAAAACAAGCCATGGTAATGTGGCCACGTAACCAGTGTTGTACGTCTCCGAGAGGCACCGTCTTGGCCTGCGAGGCGCGCGGTCTGCGAGACCGTTTTCCTTTGTCTCGTCTCGGCTCTCGGCCTCGAGTGCGATGATCTGCGGACTCGGACGTCGGACCTCGAGCCTCCGGACTCGCGACTCGAGTCGAGGACCAGGCTCGCAGGCCCGACTAATAGCATGAGTATGTCATAGCTGCTGTTTGTCAGCGGCTTCAAATCGCAGCGGTGGGCCGAGTTTACAGCGCATTTACATTCGATCATTCGTATTCAACAGCTACGTGGCATGAAATCGTACACAGGCCGCGCGTTTAATTCAATCGTCTACTGCGGCTAGAGCAGCAAGCTAACGTTGTTTTTTTTTGCCTTGAAGGGTTATGACTGGTAAATCTCGCCTATGCCGGCTCTCCACGCTCTGCTAGACATGTCACAGCTGTCTGGCGACACCCATAGCAAGCAATTAAAGGACAATTGAAGTCAAATTTTATAACTTCTGTAACGTTTTTATACATAGAAATACATTCAATAACGTATTCCATTTCAAATCCGGTGCCCAATTAGTAAGAAACACGTGAATAATGTCAGGAACATAAATTCAAATCGTCCAGGTTTTTTGGATTTTTAACTAGTTGAGAAACAATCTTATCAGGTAAGAATTTGACGATACGTTTAGTCCCGTTAGTTCTTACTTTTAATGTAAAAAAATTGCCCATTTTTCTTTACAAATTTTACCATAGAAAATTCGTGACGTAGTCAATTTAAAAAATAATTCACCATAAGTATTTGATAGTAATAATTTTCTATATAAATTATTAGTTTATCTGACAGAGTACAGATGGCATTGCAAGGTGGTACTGTGGGCCATTGCTGCAGCAACACTAGCGAGACACACAAATTTAAGTGACGAGCTATAACATTGACATTCAGCATGTGGGCGAAAATAGAAAATAATGTATAATATTACAAATTACACACGAAGAAATTCAACGTGAAAATACCATTTGAGGGTTATTCATATAAGTTACCTTTTCGTTTTTACAATAATATCGACACGCGCATTGACAACGCAGCACATTGAAGTCTACGAACACACAGAGTGCAGGTGGAATGTAGCGGCTTACGATAGATATTTCTATATCTATAGATATATGAGATATCTTGAGATATATATAGATATCACTATCACAAGCGTTATGCAGCTTTAACACATAAACAAGCCACTCTGTTGGAACCGAAGAGGAGGACGCGCGCGAGCGAGCGAGACGCACGCAGCGCAGAGTTTAACTTCTTTCCCTTCTTCTTTCCACCACCCTAACCCCTTCTTTCCACCACCCTAACCCCTTCTTCTTTCCACCACCCTCCCCCTTCTTTCCACCACCCTAACCCCTTCTTCTGTCCACCACCCTCCCCCTTCTTTCCACCACCCTAACCCCTTCTTCTGTCCACCACCCTTCCCCTTTTTTCCACCACCCTTCTTTCCACCACCCTGCCCCTTCTTCTTGCTCCTTGCGTGCAGCATTTCACTTCTTTCCCTTCTTCTTTCCACCACCCTTCCCCTTCTTCTTGCTCTTCGCGCGCAGCATCTTTCGCACCTTGAACGACTTCCAGTATGCCTGTATGATGATTGCCGCACGCGCATTGAGAGCCATCTCCCTCGCTCGCCGCTCCCGGTCCTCGGCCTCGATCCGCCGCTCCTCGACGATCGCGCGATGCTGCGTCTCCAGCACGTCGTATCTGTCCTCCAGCTCCATGAGCTGATCGCTCTCCTCGCGATACTCACCGTAGATGCGCTCATAGGTGAACTGCGAACAAACGATCGTAGGTGAACTGCGAACAAACAGGCCGCGGCGGACGCGCACACATGCGTGGTCTAATCCCCGTGTAAGGGCGAGTACATCACTGTAGATGCGCTCGTAGGTGAACTGCGAACAAACGATCGTAGGTGAACTGCGAACAAACAGGCCGCGGCAGACGCGCACACATGCGTGTAAGACGCGGTCTAATCCCCGTGTAAGGGCGAGTACATCACTGTAGATGCGCTCGTAGGTGAACTGCGAACAAACGAGCCGTGATGGACGCGCACATTGGGATATTCTGTCGATTTTGCTGTGATTCCGTTATATTTTATACGCAAATTGTTTACATCATTGTTAACACGTCTTCATACATATCTCGATAGAGGTTAGATGTGACAGTGTAAAACTGGGTTGTGATAGTGTAAACCCAGCTTAAGACACGATCTAATGCTCACATAAAAACGAGTACCTCACCCGTGCGTGCGCGAGGGAGCGGGTAGCTTTGGCGGGCGAGGGCTGTTACGGAAACCGAGGGAACGGGAGTTGAGGAGGCATCACTGCACTCTGCCGGCGATGCCAAGAGACGCGCGGAGGCGGCTTACCTGTCTGTCACCCATGTCCTGATCGTACTTCTGCAGCCAGTTCTCCAACTCTGTCTCAATCTTAAACTTCCTCTAGAAAACAAAAACGAGCACGCTCCGAGTTGTTAAGTCGTTCGTGACTCCAGGACCCACACGAAACTTGCGCCAATACATTGCATCGATGCGAGCCCTTAACACGAGAACAGATACTAGAGCTTACCTTCCGCAGTGACAGTTCGCTGTCTCTGTGTTGCTGCCGTGTCTCCGCCAGCTGTGAAGCAAGCTGCTGCAGTTGCTGTACGAGTTGCTCCAACTTGAGCTCACTGTTTCGCTGATCACCAACTTCCTGCAACACCCGAGCGCGGGCCGGGAAACACAAGAGCATTGCTTCTCACAATGAACATATCTATATTCTGGTACAGATGTATGGTCACAGCATCAGTTTAGCTTGTTAAATGAGTGGTAAGAACAATGACAGACAATAATAACTGACACATACCTAGTTGTGTAGTACGGTAGAAAACAACAATGACATGCATACCTAGCTGTGTGGTTTGGGTGGTAACAACAATTCATATATATCCATACCTAGCTGTGTGGTACGGTAGATAACAACAATGACATATGCATGCCTAGCTGTGTGGTTTGGGTGGTAACAACAATGACATATATCCATACCTAGCTGTGTGGTATGGTAGATAACAACAATGACATATGCATGCCTAGCTGTGTGGTTTGGGTGGTAACAACAATGACATATATCCTTACCTAGCTGTGTAGTACGGTAGATAACAACAATGACATATGCATGCCTAGCTGTGTGGTTTGGGTGGTAACAACAATGACATATATCCATACCTAGCTGTGTGGTATGGTAGATAACAACAATGACATATATGCATGCCTAGCTCTGTGGTCTGTGTGGTGATAACAATGACACAGTCACTCATACCTGGCTCTGTGGTATAGGTGGTAACTACAATGATACAGTCACTCGTACCTGGCTGTGGGCTTCAGCTCGCGTGCGCTTCACAAAGTCCTCAGCCATCATCTTAATGCGGTTTAAATCAGCCTGCAGCTTCCTCACAATGTCGTTCCTCTTCTTTACCTGCAATCAGGGCAGCAGACTACGCAGATGCTGACGCGTCACCGTAGCTTCTTCCTTGCCGAGGAACCTGTGCGTGTGATAGCGTTCAGAACGCTACAGCACCGCACGCGAACGCTACAGTACCGCACGTGAACGCTATCTAGAGTGCTGCAGGTGAACGATAGAGTGCCGTGTACAGGCGAAGAGCTGGCGGTGTGTCGCTGCTTACTATATGCTCATGCCATACGTGGCAGCTACAAACTCATCTATAGAGCACCGACCGACACCTCGATACAGCAGGTGAAAATATAATTGGTATAAGATAACATAATATAAACATAACCCCATTGAGGAAACTGGCTCTACAGAAATCGTCTTTCATGAGCAGTTCAGATCCAGAAGAAGAGGTTGGACAAAGATGGCAGCAAGACAGATATAACCACTTCTTAGTTCTCGCTTCGCTAGTTTGATCCTATACGAAACACTAGCCTGTAGTTATTAATATGTAATTAACCCACTAGTTGTATTAGACTGCCTGTCCAACACACTGCATTGTTGTCCACTACCTCCCACGGTACCTATTGCAAGACGCTTTCCCACAGTAACAGACAGACAACAGCGATAGCGGAGATGTAAGAGGAGTAGCATTAATTGGTTAGACCTTACTAGCTTTATCTGGCTGTAGCAGCTGCAGGGTGGCAGCAGTGATGGAGAGATGTGAGGGGAATAGCAGTGATTGCAGTTATACCTCGCTAGCTTTATCCGACTGCAGCACCTCTAGCTCAGCTTCCAGCTTTGCCATGGTGACTTCATTCTTCTGGATCCTCTGTGATAACTCGCGATGCAGCGCTACGCTCTCTCTCTCTTCTATCGGAGAAGTCAGCAACCTACCGATGGGAGATGCATGTATCACGGCACACCCCAGCACTCTAGCTCCTAGGCAGGTGTAGTACTATGAAGCTAGAGCCACTCTGTTGCAAGCTAATTGTTAATGCATTCATCATCAGAAGCGTCACTCGTGTAACTGTCTTCAACTGGTTATTGAATCTCACATGTTCACTTTGGTAAATGTCCTGTATGATACGCTAAAGAAACTCTCTGCGTTAACATTACATAAAGCAAAGAATTTTTGTAACTACGGCCCTACTAAATGTGAACGGCAAATGTCATAATAAATAAATAATGAGAATGAATCCAATCGAACTTCGGTGATAAATGTTTACTCACATGTAATGTAAAGACGTGAAATCGAATCAATCGTGAATAGAAATTGGCAAACAAACATGAAGTCTCACTTGTTTCAATCCTAGTTTATGACCCCTAGGCTAGCTAATTGTAATGATGGCCTTTGTATTATGGTATGATTAGGGTTAGATTAGAGCTAGGCTAGGGTGAGATGGTAGAGTTAGGGGGTCAAAGTTATCAGAGTGGCTATATGCCCGGCAGACGGCATATATCTGACGGCTGCCAGGCACGGTCTTCGATTTCCTAAATGCCCGGCAGTTTTTAATTTTCAGCATTATCTCAGGTAAACAAGGGTTAGGGTTAGGGTTAAGGTTAGGGACTGCCGGGCATTTAGGAAATAGAAGACCGTGCCCGGCTGCCGGGCATATAGCCACTAGTGCAAAGTTATAGGGTTAGGAGTTAGGGATAGAGTGACAATGATCAAGATTTATGGTCGCGACGTAGAGCCGAGCCGTCTCTCGCTTTACCTCCAAACTCACCTTTCCAGCGCCATTGCTCTGAGCCTGCGGAGTTGTTCGATGAACGTCGTTACCGCGACCGTCGCCGCGGCAGCCTCCGCTCGGACGGCTTCCGTCGCGGCCGGGTTCGCCGCGAACAGTCTTAGTATGACCTTGCACAGCCGCGCCAGCTTCGCCTCTATGTCGCGCCGCTGCTCTGCGATCCGCCGCGTCGCGCCGACCTCAGCTCCCGTCAACGCGCTCGCCTGCTCCCCCGCCAGATCAGTCTCGTCGTCCGAGTCCGATGACCGCGCCTCAAAGATTTCGTCGTGCAGCTCCCGAAGCACCCGGTACTGGCTGAACGCTTCCGCCAGCTCGTCGCCGAGGGGGTCCGCCAACCTGTCCAGGTTCCTCAGCACGTGCGGGAAGAGCGACACGAGTGCCATCTTGTGGATGGTGTCGTCGACGACGGCAAGGACTCGCTGCGCTTCCACGGACGTCAGTTTCTTTCTGGCCGGATCCAGAACCGTAGTCGTCTGAGGTTTTGGAACGCTCAGCGCCTGGTTGAAGAGCGTGACAAGGTTCTTGTCCGAATCATCGCGCGCGTCATCTGCTGCCGGATTCGGCAAAGTGAAACTTTGACTAAAAGTGTTGTCATTGTCAATGACATTGTCATTGACAATGTCATCGTGGGTAGGCCTACCCTGAACGTCAATATCACCGCTAGCCATTGTGATACTTCGAGCTTTATACAAACATTTGGTGCGAATAGGCACGACCGACTAATAGTAATAATTACATACAACACGCAGGATTTAATAACACTAGAAAAATATAATACAGAAATAACAGTAGGCTAGGGCGCCGCCATTTATTTGTTTATCTGCCTGTTGCCAGGGTAGAGCGCACCCTATAAACAAGTTTGTACCCTGTACGGCGTTTTTTCAGTTCAAACACAGAGCGCTGCTGTCCTAGGGTAGCCCAATGAGGAAGTAAAACAAACATGGAAAGACTCAGGTCGGGCAGCCTGTTGTACGGGCACAGATTTCGTACTTATACTGGAGGTAAAGCGTTTTAACATGATTTTAGTGCTGTCAGTGAAACTTGTACGGCTCAAGGATAGAGAGCATGTCCAGTAACTATATAACTAACGTGTGATTTGTAGGATCAAGCGTGATACATTACAAACGATGCCAGCCCCCCAGGGTCGAAGTCTAGATTGTGAATTTGTGTCTAGATATGCACTTCAGTCAGTGTGATCAGTCACTTGAACAAATGATGGTACATAAACGCAAATTGTATTTATTACCAAAGTCTTAATGTCTATGTATTTCCTATCGGCTAACCGTAAATTCCGTTCAAGTGCGTCTGCATGCAACACACGGCAAAGGCGTCGGAAGCAATAAAATAGTGCCGCGGCTTTGGTGATAGGGCGAGCCCCGGGGAGGCGAAGCCACCCTAGGGGGGTCTGGGGGCATGCCCCCCCCGTGGAAATTTTGAAATCTACAAGGCAAATGGTGGGCTCTGGTGCATTCTGAGCATTGTGATTTAGCACAAAAAAGTGTTTCACTGTAATTTTAGAAAAATACATGATGATTTGAAAGATTTGTTGCTTAACATAAAATTAAAATATTCAATAATGACCAAAAACTCCAAATTTATTTTTCTCACTTTAACAGTGGAATAATCTTTGGTAAAACTTCCTGAAATACATTCCCATTCAAGACATGCATACAATTGTACTGGTGCTCACAAACGAACTGTTAATATTCATCATGAAACGCGCTGACCCCGGGCAAAGCATGCTCCCTCAATATAACGCAACGGCATGCTGCCTGCATAGAATCAGGAGTAGACGGGGAGCAGATGAATGTGTGCCAGAGTTCTGGATCATAAAATTTTATAGCTACAGGTGACCTGACCTCATCTGACCCTGGTCTCCGCTTATAGGGGCCTAGATTACACGTATATACATGATATATGTACCGGCCAAAAGACGGTATAAATTATTGAAAGATTTTGGTTACGGAAAATTTATGGCCTGAAAAAAGTGCCGCGGCAGTTCCGACGCCCTTGGCACACGGTCCACCGCACAAAGTGACAAACGTCATTGTGCGCAAACTCACAGAAATCTTCAGTTTCAGAATATTATATGCATACAATGATACATGATACACATTACAATACTAAGGCATATGAGAGTGTTTTGTTGGGAACGGTTGCCTGATAATTGTTCTGTGTATCGGTGAAGCTTATTAGTTAGAGTGGACCATACAGTGAAAGTATGAAATGATCATTATTAAAAAAATAACACGGCTTATCATAAAATAACATGTGACAAGTTATATTATCCGTTGGCGTTGTGACTACAAATTAAAAATTTTATACTAAAATGCTTTTACTTGAGTTGTTTTATACAAAAACTTAACATAAATACTCAGAAGAATGTCATTTGTATGTGAAGCCCCGACCTAACCTAGCTGTGCTGACAGTCGCCTTTATACTAGAAGTAGAACAAATGCACATAATAACAATTTTGATCAGTTCCTCGTTCAAAGTCCTATAATTATCCGTGGTCTAAGGTCTGTCCCTTGACTAACCTTTATATGTCGTGTTAACTGTGCACGTCAACTATAGCTTCTGAATTTTTAAAATAAAATGACAGTTATGATTTTGTAACGTATTCCTGCCTGTCTGCATTTGCAGAAGGCAACGATACGGAGCATCTGTCATCGTCGTCAGCAACTGTCTGCCAATTCCTGTACGATGTTCCCCTTAACGAGACAGAGTTTGATGAGGAGATGGCCCCCGAGAAACAAGTGTACCTGCAGCGCAGGTGGCATGCTAATTATCACGAAGCTGCCATATATCTACAGGTGAGTTATCAATCTACAGGTGAATTATTAATCTAAAGGTGAGTCATTAATTACTGCACAGATTAGAAATTAATCTATCTACAGACGAGACCTTAATCTACAGTTGAGTCATTAATTACTGCGCAGATTAGACATTAATCTATCTACAGACGAGACCTTAATCTACAGTTGAGTCATTAATTACTGCGCAGATTAGACATTAATCTACAGACAGACCTTTAATCTAGCAGTTTAGTCATAATTACTGGCCCCAGGATTAACCGATTAAATATATCTACAAGTACGAGACGCTTTAATCCTCCAGTGTGAGTCATTCACTTGTACTGTGGGGCAGCAGATTATGACAATTAACTATCACAGACGGAGACGTTAATTACTAACAGTTAGTCATTAATTACTGGCGCGCAATTAGACATTAATCTACAACTGAGATATTATTATATCTACAACTGAGATATTATCTATCTACAAGTAAGACATTATTCATCTACTAGTAAGACGTTATTCTATCTACAAGTAAGACATTATTCTATCTACAAGTTAGACATTATTCCATCTACAAGTGAGAAATTATTCATCAACAAGTGAGACATTATCCATCTACAAGTGAGACATGCATATGCAAGTGAGACATGCATCTGCCCTACGTGTACTACAACATTTTCGCGCTTTCCTGTGTTTCAGGAAGGAGAGACAATGTGAAAGTTTGACGCTCATCCTGCGAGCAGGAAAGCCCTGCCAGCCTACCTCGTAGTGCACACGGATGGTTCTATTGCCTTGATCTGTTTGCTTCCGTCATACTCATGGCTCTCGCTATGTGCGAAAAACCAGCAGTGCATCTGTTTGAAGCACCTGTATGGGTATGAAACCTGTATAATGTAACCCCTGTTTGGGTTACTTATATCTAATATATCTAACCTAGCAGCACCTGCATTGTTGGTACAAACTTGTATATTCTAGCACCTGTATTAGTAGAAATGTATATAATCTAGCACCTGTGTGGATGTGGTAATAGTATTACATTGGCACATTTTACAACAACATTAGCTTTAGTCGTAACAAGTTAATATGTATATTATATAATACTTATAAAGAGCTCATAATAGAGAAGAGAGACACGTTTAAACAGCGTTTGCATAGTGTTTTAACTTGTAAATATTCTAATCACATATGTGAATAAATATATTCAAACTTTAACCTTGTTTCGTCTATGAATTCTCCCTTAACATATGACACGTCAAATTTACCTGAAATGCGTATGTGTTCATCAAAAAGTCTTTGAATACGACACGAGTTTCAGCACAGTTTTCCCAAAATTTTTGCCATGTATCGGCAGCAATTGTTGATATGCGGCGGCAGCAACCTGAGGTTGTAACAGCGGGACAGCTGGGGCTGTTGGGGATATTAAGGTAAGCACGATACAGCACTCTGTTGCGCTCCTATCATCAGGAACACGATGGAACTACAGCTGAAAATCAGCTGATATCTCGCCGTGAGCGACACATTTTATTTTCTAGCCTGCTGGAAACGCTATCACGAGCCTGATACACAATTAATCGCCTATATCCCCAACCTGCAGCCCCCAGCGTGTCCATCAAGACTAATAGAACACTAATCGCGATATAATTTGTCGCCGATAGATCAAACATTTGAAAAAGCTGTGAAATCCAGTGTCGTATCACAAGACTTTTTGAAGAACAGCTACGATTTCAAGGGTAAATTTGTGGCTGTCATATGAATAAGGAAGATGCCATAGAGTAAAACAGAGGTAAAGTTTGAATATATTTATTCACATATTGATAGAATATTTACAAGATGAAAACTATGCAAAACGCTGTTAAAACGGTGTCAAACTCTTCTCTATTATGAGCGCTTGATATGTATATATATATATATACATATATACATCAAGGGTACCGTAATAAAATTTTTTATATCATGGTAGGCTATACTCTTGATATACATATATATGATATTACATAAGAGGTTCATGTATTTATTGCGGCTGCACTATACTTATGTACGAGTTGTTTGCTAGCTGATAGCCGTGCTGTGATTAACATTCTCTCTATCTCTGCGTGCAGATTCATGGCTCCATTGAGCTGTTGGGACTCGTGATAATCTCCCTGGAGTTGCTGATGAAGCTGCAGTGGCTCGGAGTGAAGCAGTTCTTCTCACACAAACGCACACTGCTCAAGGTAACAACTAACATTTAATCGTGAGAGTACTGTATACGCCATATTTTTTGTGTACAGATATTTTCGCGAATTCAGACTTGATGGACAATTTTGCGAGTGGTTAATTTCGCGGTCGGTGGATTATGTATTATTCGGTATGAATTATTTGCGTGTTGTTATTTTTGCGGTCGGGGACGCGTTCGCGAAATTTGCGAAAATTAAACCACCGCGAAATATACAGCGTATACAGTAACCCTCACCTCTCCCATACGTCGTTGCTAGGTGGGTGAAGCCCGCTGTAACAATCTCAGATCTGGTAATACACCATCTGGTGCTGCCATCTGTAGTTGGGGATTGCATCATGGCGGCTGAGCATTAATGGGAATAAAAATAGTTGTAGTAAATTATATCGTTCTACAGCCTTGTTGTATGATACAAACACGCACTGAAACACCCGCCAAGTTAAGACGTGTTTTTCATGCGACCACGCTGAATTGTCGACTTTGCAGCCCTTCCTTACTAAGCAGTGTTGTTTACGATGTTCCTTTTGCAACGATGTTTGTCTAGAGTTACCTGCCGGTCACACCAGGTGGATATGTCAATGACAGTGCAGGGGTAGAAATTAATTTTTGAACAAGGGAGTCCTCAAAAGCAGGGAGTCGCAGCAAAATGAGGGAGTTTGCAATTT
>NW_014577888.1:123111-123388 GCF_000485595.1 Priapulus caudatus | reverse complement strand
CAGGCGTTAACCCTCACCATCATGTTAGCTGTCGCGGTGTGTTACTTACAGGCGTTAACCCTCACCATCATGTTAGCTGTCGCGGTGTGTTACAGGCGTTAACCCTCACCATCATGTTAGCTGTCGCGGTGTGTTACAGGCGTTAACCCTCGCCATCATGTTAGCTGTCGCGGTGTGTTACAGGCGTTAACCCTCACCATCATGTTAGCTGTCGCGGTGTGTTACAGGCGTTAACCCTCACCATCATGTTAGCTGTCGCGGTGTGTTACAGGCGTTA
>NW_014577888.1:112979-120235 GCF_000485595.1 Priapulus caudatus | reverse complement strand
CCTATATATAGGCCAACTTTATCACCCTTGTATTTTTTATCTGATCTCAATATGGTGGCGGGCACTTTCCGATATGGCTTATTTAGCAGCGTGTGCATAGGAATGCAGCAGTAGGGCAGTGGGTAATTGGTTATCTGCAATATATATGTTATTCAATAACAGAAACTCTAAGATTAACTGTACGTATTAGACTTTTGTATTTAAGAGAAATGGAATATGAATGATACAAATCTGGATGACAAGGTTTATTTACCCACATGCCTAGCAGCATTCGCTTACAGGTTCTTACCCGTCACACGCTCTCTCGATTGATTCCGAGTAAAATTTTACTATGAAACTGTATTATCTGAGAACTAGAGCTTGTAATGTGTTAATAAAATTGATGTATGTGCGTGCGTGCGTGCGTGCGTGCGTGCGTGCGTGCGTGCTTGCATGCGCGTTGTAATGATGTGTGTCTGTTGCAGCTATCCGGATGTCATGATGCCAGCCTACCACAACTCTCCGTGGTCGGCAATTTTTTTTATCTCGTATCTGACGATCGAGCTCTACTTTCTTATGAACTTGGTGAGCAGTTCTTTAACTAGTAAACTAAATTGTCTGCCAATTTTTTTTGTTAAGTTTGGCTAGCTAACGGATTGTGTGTCATATCCAGCATCTTTGAATTGCGTACGATGGACCATTGTACAGAACGTGCTTTATATAAGTATATGTCTCATGGGAGTAATGAAATTAAACTATATTAATGGCAGTAATTACTATTAATAAATTTAAACAACAGCAGTAATAATGTAGGCAATGGTAGTTGTAAGGGTTGATTGATGCCTGCATGTGCCGCCATCTACAGGTGCTTGCCGTGGTCTATGACACGTTTACTGGCATGGAGAAGAACAAGTTTTGTAAGCTGCTGCAGCATAAACGCGCAGGCTGCGATTATGCCTTCAAACTACTGCTCACTAAACAGGTAGTGTGTGTGTGTGTGTGTTTGACCTTCAGGTGACTTCCGTCAACCCGAGTCAACCTTTATGCGCAATATGATTGGTGGTGCCAGGTCCTTTCCAGTAACCTCTAGTAGTGTGACCTCTAGACTGTGACCTTTGGGGTGGTGTCACGGTCGCGTGTGAAAGGAGAGTGAGTGAGGAATTCATTGAAGTCTCATTTAGAAATTTCTCCAAATATTGTCGGCGTTTGCTTAACTTATGGCCATGAAGCACATCTGTGATTGTGTGGGCTTTGACTTGACATTCTGATATCTTAATTGTGACAACTTTTAAAAACACATTTAAAAACCCCAAAACTGTTGCATTTTATCTGATATGTGTGTCTTGTTTTATTGATTGACAGAATCCTGCAAGCATTTCCTTGAGACATTTCCTCGGATTGATGAAATATTATAAGCCACATAGAAGTAAGTGCAAGGAAGAAGTACTATTAGTCAGGTGGAGAAATCGTTGCTGAAGTTACAAAACTTTGTACAACTTTGCACAATTTACCCAGCATCTACCTGGCATGATTGATCGATAGACAGCTCTCACTTTGTTGCACAAGAAAATTCTAAAAACAATGCTTGGCAAAGAAGTGCAATATCAAAAGATTGGTGTGTACGTGTGTAGCCCAACTATATACTGATCTCTGTCTCTTGACTTACTTGGCAATAATGTCTTGGGTTGGTAGCTCAGTCAGCCGAATGGATTCGTCAGTTGAATTTAAAGTTTTGATGCTCTGGTCAAATATTTGCATGGTAGTTGAAGAACTTGCATGTATCGTTGCGGTCAGTGAAGATCAGACTCGGTAATCGATCATTTTTACAAAATTGACATTTTAGATAAAAAAGAGGTACTGCTGACATTTAAAGCAATGAATGAAAGCAAAACGGGTTTTCTTAACCTCGACGAATTCTACAATGTATACAGCTGTGCTGCCCTCTCTTGGAAGGTATGTAAAGCTACAATACAATGTTGTGGAATCCACAAACCATAGTTACAGTTAGACTAACCATGCAATAATAATTAGCCATCTAGGAAGTTTCTGTTTTTAGTAATGTTTTCAGGAACTGATACTATATATGCATATCACATTTCCTTCAGGGTTTGAAATTGTTACTCAAATTACTGTAGTCACGCCAATTGTAATATTGTTTCCGATTTTCTGACCTTTTGCTATACCGTGAAAAGCAAGTTGATATGACCCGCATGTGTTGAAGGCTTTTTTTTACCTCATTGCCATTATTTAACCTTGATGTGATGTGTTTCTAATTGTCAGGAGAAACAGCAACCTCGATTGTGGTTTGAAGTCTGCTGCCCCAGCCTTCTAACCCCAATATTTAGAGGTATTTTCCTATATTTCTATACATGCATGCACGTACCATGTTATTATGCCACGGATTAATGTATATGTTCAGGTTACGTGGTCACTGTTTCACCAGCTCTATACGTTTTTTGTAGGTGATCATGTGGTGCCATCTGTAGTGTGATAATCTATATATATAATGTTGTTCAGCCGAATTAGGCCGTACTCGCATAACTAGAGAACTCCACAGCCTAGAGGAAAACTAAAGATATTTTCAGAATCAGCACTTCAGGGAGGTGGTTCTGGCTGAAACAAAAATTAAAAAAAGTTAAAAAGTTAAACATTCATAAAAAATGCTATTGATCAATAGATGGCGGTCACATACGTACACACAACATCACGTCTGAATCCATGGTGTATAACCGTAATGGCGCATTGGCCTCATCACTAGAACATTCGTCTGCTACACATGGATTCCGGGTTTGAGTCCCAGCTGGGAAACTTATTTTCCCCTTTTTGCTTTTTTCCCTTTACCTACCTCTAGTATGTATTTTTTTACATTTTTTAATTTGTACTTTTTGTCTTTTATCTTTTGATTTCTTATTATTTTTTACGGTTTGGGATGGGATGTGATGGCATGCGATGGCATGCGATGGGATGGGATGGGATGGGATGGGATGGGATGGGATGGGATGGGATGGGATGGGATGTGGTGCGATGGCATGGCATGGCATGGGATGGCATGGGATGGCATGAGATGGGATGAGATGGGATATGGGATATGGGATGGGATGGGATGCGGTGCAATGGGATTGGATGGGATGGCATGGAATGGAATGGATGGATGGATGCATGGATATATGGATGCATGGATAGATAGATAGTTAGATTTTTTGGGGTATTTTCTTTCAACCAAGCGGTCACCAACTGAGTAACGCCATTGATTTCCCCGTGCAACGCCGGGTATCCTGCTAGTACATATATAATATACATAATCATACACGTGAAAAATGTTAAAGAAATTCCTTCAATATGAGTTTAAACATAATTTATGATTGACAAAAGATGTTTCTTGCATTTCATGTCTATATGCTATATTAAAATTAGCATTTCCTTGTTGTAGCAATTCATTCCCTGGTGACATGGAAGTGGTGTGACTACGGAATCAGTGAGTAACCGTAGGATTAGCTAAACTGCCCCTAAACGCTTGACGGAAATGTGCGTAAAATCTCAAACATTTCATTGGAATTTCAAAGTAGAGTAACTGCACCCACATTGTTTTAAAGATATACCATCGTAAGCAATCAGCAACATTACCATGTGAAGAACGTAGCAGCAGGTAAATATCCCTCAGCTTACTTCGACTTGTTAAAAAAATTCGTGTTTTTAAAATTTGTAGAAAAAAATACAATTTGGAGTAGGTACTTAGGAATTAAGAGTAATCTTCACATTGTGAAATGGCTGCTCTCTGTGTAAGTGATCGTTATAACATCCCGCGATCATTGCTTCGACAATTTCAGATGCCATCGTCGCCGCAAATGGTATTTGGCTCCTGGTGGAGACGGTCAGGTTGTCCAGTAAGTCGTTACTACACTTGCTCCTGCCTATATATGTATGTATATACATATATATCAAGAGTACATAATAGAGAGAAGAGTATGACACCGGTTTAACAGCGTTTTGCATAGTTTTCAACTTGTAAATATTCTATCAATATGCGAATAAATATATTCAAACTTCACCTTGTTTTCATCTATGATTCTCCCTTAATCATATGACACCACCAATTTACCTGAAAATCGTATGTTCTTCAAAAAAGTTCTTTGAATACGACATGGTTTCACACAGTTTTCCCAACTATTCGCATCTGAGCGGCGAATGTTGATATGCGGCGGCAGCACCAGGTTGTAACTACGGGACGCTGGGGGCTGTTGGGGATATTTGGTAAGCACAGTAACAGCACTTTTTTCGCTTCCTTATCATCAGGAACACGATGGCAACACAGCTCAAATCAGCTGCTAGCTCGCCGTGAGCACACATTTATTTCTAGCACGCTGGAAACGCTACATGCTGAATACAATTCGATGCCTAATATCCCCAACAGCCCTCAGCGTTCCATCATAGACAATAGAACACTAATCCGATAATAAACTTTCGCCGCTCAGATGCGAATAGTTGGGAAAACTGTGTGAAACCATGTCGTATTCAAAGAACTTTTTTGAAGAACACATACGATTTTCAGGTAAATTGGTGGTGTCATATGATTAAGGGAGAATCATAGACAAGAAAACAAGGTAAAGTTTGAATATATTTATTCACATATTGATAGAATATTTACAAGTTGAAAACTATGCAAAACGCTGTTAAAACTGTGTCATACTCTTCTCTCTATTATGTACTCTTAATATATATGTTTCTTTAGCATTGCTGAAGCGAAGCTAGTATCACTTACCAACTCTTGTGTACTTCGGATGTGAAACTTGCGACCTTGGGCCGGCGGCTTGTCTGTGTATTACTCAGAGTGGACTGCAATAGCAAATAGCATACCGGGATGTCGACCGGCCCCCTAGGTCGATAGGTTGTACATTCTCTGACAACTCGATCCACTCGTTGCTGATTGGCATATATGAGTATAAGTCAGACAACTGTAGTATGTCATGATTGCGAAACTCTGTATTTAATACGTCTTAATCCAATCGTATGTGTGTCGTTTCTATGCGGGGTGCACTGGCACGCGTGTGAGCATGTAGGCAGTACGTATGGATGCCAATATGCCGCAAAGCTGATGTCTGGAAGGCTGTATATACAGATGCTATGCACTGCCTATGAAGTTGAGCTGTAGCAACAGTTGAGTTGAGTTGGGCAACAGAGGCAGCTTATTTTTCCGTTGTGTGAATATCTCTTTTCTCCCCTATGCTTCCTCTTAGATTGCCTCATATCTGAGGAGGCACCAGAAGCTTGGCACCTCACCTGAGACTTTGGCCTGCCTCTTGTTACATAATATATAGTATATATACTATAGTACTATACTAGTATATAATATGTTATACAGATCGGTCATGGTGTAATATTGTGTGGCTGTGTGACATTGCAGATGATCCTGACTATGAGGCATGGGCGACGCACACCGAGTGGGTCTCTCTGGGTTTCGTCTGCTGTGAGTATCGGTGGCTCGTGGATGGATGTCTGTTGTGCCGTGACGACGGTCACTACATGTAGAATTTCTACACGCCCATGTGTTTACACATGTAATTTGCATGTACATATGTTTACAAGTGCAATTTACATCTACATGTATCTACCTGTACAACTTACATGTGCATGTATTTACATGTATAGTTTCTACATCTACCTGTATTTACACATGTAAATTAAATATTCATTTATATATACATTTGCAATTTACATATACATCATACATGTATCTACGTGTTCAATTTACATGTACATGTATTTATATGTACAATTTATATATATATCAAGAGCAGGGGCGTAAATCTGTACCGAGGAGTGGGGGGATGATCGGCGATAGCCGGGGGGCGAAATTAACCTTGGCTGCCACAGGCAGGCCCGCGTGCCGTAGGCATGCCAGTGCTAGGGGTGTCTGGGGGCATGCCCACCCAGAAAATTTTGAAATATTTAAGCCATTTTCCTGCAATCTGAGGCATACTGTGGGCCATATTCTCATGTCTGATGACACTATCTCAACCCTAGAATCAACCCTACAAGTTAGGATTCAAAACACTTTTCATGACTTTTCAGAGAGCGTACACAGTTAGGTTACTATAGTAATAATACATGTATTAAAACACAGGTAAGAATTGCAATTTCTCACAATTTCACGTGTTTTTGTATGTTTGCAACCATACTTTTTTGCTTTTTTTTCCCTTTTTTTTTTGAATCTCCGGGGGGATATTTGTACAGGCCATCCCATCTTTCAAGAGCGGGGGGGGGGGATGCATCCCCTCCGGGATTTACGCCCCTGATCAAGAGCACCTAATAGAGACATAACAGTTTTAACAGCGTTTTGCATAGTTTTCAACTTGTAAATATTCTATCAATATGGGAATAAATATATTCAAACTTTACCTTGTTTTCGTCTATGATTCACCCTTAATCATATGGCACCATCAATTTACCTGAAAATCGTATGTGTTCTTCAAAAAAGCAATTTAAATACGACACGGTTTCACACAGTTTTCCCAACAATTCGTATCTGAGCGGCAAATGTTTATTATCGGATTAGTGTTCTATTGTCTATGACGGAACGCTGGGGGCTGTTGGGGATATTAGGCATCTAATTGTATTCAGCGTGTAGCGTTTCCAGCGTGCTAGAAATAAATGTGTGCTCACGGCGAGCTAGCAGTTGATTTTAGCTGTGTTGCCATCGTGTTCCTGATGATAAGGAAGCGAAACAAGTGCTGTTACTGTGCTTCCCTAATATCCCTAACAGCCCCCAGCGTGCCGTAGTTACAACCTGGTGCTGCCGCTGCATATCAACATGCGCCGCTCAGATGCGAATTGTTGGGAAAACTGTGTGAAACCGTGTCGTATTCAAAGAACTTTTTTGAAGAACACATACGATTTTCAGGTAAATTGGTGGTGTAATATGATTAAGGGAGAAGCATAGACAAAACAAGGTAAAGTTTGAATATATTTATTCACATATTGATAGAATATTTACAAGTTGAAAACTATGCAAAACGCTGTTAAAACCGTGTCATACTCTTCTCTATTATGTACTCTTGATATATATATATATATATATATATATATATATATATATATATATATATACATACATATATATATATAGTACATATGTACATATATATATACATGTCTCTTCCTAAGGCTTCACAACAACAACAGCATAGAAACAGTTTGATGATGAAATATATGCACATTGCAATATTGGCGTTACCATAATGTATATATATATATATATATATATATATATATATATATAT
>NW_014577888.1:106721-112969 GCF_000485595.1 Priapulus caudatus | reverse complement strand
TGAGTGGGAAGACGCTGCTTATGTTGATGTTGTTATCATGTGGAATATGTAGTATATGAATACACAGAGCTATGATGAGTTTGTGGTGTGCTATGTTTGTCTAACACATTGTCCTTGACATGACCTTTTGTTTGTGACTACATAGATCCTCTCTGCTGCCTCGGCTGCTGGTGTGGCAGTTGCGTTTGGAGCGCCAATAGGCGGTGTCCTCTTCAGCTTAGAAGAGGTGAGTTTAGACACTGTCGGTTTATAGCTTTACTTATCTACCTAGCTAGCTACCTGGCTAGCTAGTTACCTACCTACCTACCAATGTACCTACCTACCTATCTACCTACACCTACACACCTACCTAGCCTACATAATTAGCTACCTACTTACCTACCTATCTAGTACCTACTTACCTACCTACCTGCATACATACCTATCAAGAGCACATAATAGAGAAGAGTATGACACCGTTTTAACAGCGTTTTGCATAGTTTTAAACTACCGTTTTAAAATATTCTATCAATATGTGAATAAATATATTCTTCGTATTCAAAGAACTTTTTTGAAGAACACATACGATTTTCAGGTAAATTGGTGGTGTCATATGATTAAGGGAGAATCATAGACGAAAACAAGGTAAAGTTTTACATGCGATCATTTGGGAAAACTGTGTGAAACCGTGTCGTAGTCAAAGAATTTTTTTGAAGAACACATACGTTTTTCAGGTATATTGGTGGTGTCATATGATTAAGGGAGAATCATAGACGAAAACAAGGTAAAGTTTGAATATATTTATTCACATATTGATAGAATATTTACAAGTTGAAAACTATGCAAAACGCTGTTAAAACGGTGTCATACTCTTCTCTATTATGAATAGTATGTATGCACAAAGAATAGCAGACTTTATAGTTGCTTATCACAGAAAAATTAATTTAAATACGATATTGAGCTGCACAGGCATAACATCAATTATTGCCAAATTGACATTTTAAATAAACAGTACAGCTATTTCCTATTCTCAAGGAAACAAATTGTAATGCACTATACAACACATAATCACCTAAACAGTCTAGGCAAGAGCACGAAGAGCGTTCCAAACACATCTCTATAGCGAGCCTTCAGCCGAAATATCCTGCAAGGTGTGAGAGTATACATGACGACGTGTATGATGGTAGCCATGGCGATGGCAGACGCAGGGGGTGCCAAGTGTCAACGCAGGGCTATCACCTCCCACTGCATGTACAGGGGATGCCATATGCTTAGCCACGGCTCTTATTCGAGAAAACATGGGGCACGCAAGGTATTACGATAGCGTTGATAGGGATCTCACTCGAGTATCACGGGGGTGGAAGGGGGGGGGCTGGCACCATGTATTACGATAGGGGTCTCACCTAAGTAGACGCAGGGGCCGGATGATGATGGCAAAGGAGAATTTCGACGTGACAAACTCCGTGAAGCAGCCGATGACAGCTCCGACCGTGACGAGACAATCAAAAACGTTCCATCCACTGCGCAGGTACGTAAACACACCCAGCCCGACGACCTTCACCACGAACTCTAACACGTAGACTGTAAACGCATACATGTAAACTGTACACGTATATACATATATATATACGTATATATAATATATATATATATATATATATATATATCAAGAGCAAAATATATCACATCCTCTAAACTGTGCTTTTTATTGCTTTTGCTACAGTGCTGCCATCGTGTTGATGATACTCTACTATTTCTTTGGGGTCATCGGAATGGAACTGTTTGCATCTGCTGAACTCAAAGACTGCTGCAAGTAAGAAAACAGTGCACACTCGCACGCACACACGTGCATGCAAGCACACTCACGCACGCATACACACAAACATACACTCGCATGCATGTACGCACGTGCGTGCATGCAAGCACGCTCAGGCACTCACACACATGTACAAACATACACACGCACGAACACAGATGTATGCATGCACGTACACGCATGCACGCACACTTGTATGCATACACGCGCACGGATGAACGCACACTCGTATGCATGTACACACGCTCACTCATTCAAGTACTCTCACTCACGCGTGCATGCACACGCACACGCACACGCACATGCACACGCACACGCACACGCACACGCACACACACGCGTGCGCATGGCTCACACGTTGGGTGGGTCATGACATGTGGCAGGTCTAATGTGCCAGTCTGTAGAGCATTGTATATCTATTACTCAGGGGCACTCCAGTTGAAGCCTTCTACAGCACTGCCAACGAATCATTTTACTACTATTATCTGAACAGCTTTGACAACATCCTCATGAGTGGAGGTAAGTGTCGATTGTGCAAGTGTACTATCGTCAACATCAGTGTCATCTTCACCATTATCATTGTCGCCTTCATTGTCATCATCATCATCGTCATCATTACCATTATCATCACCATCGTCTTTGTCGTTATTATCATTGTTATTTTCATTATTTTCATCGTCATCATGATTAATGAATAAGGAACATTTGTCAAATGTTGGCAAGTGTTGGCAGATGTTGTTGGAATAGTTTGTTACGTCTGGTGTTTGTTTTGTTGTAGTGACGTTGTTTGAACTGACTGTTGTCAACAACTGGTTCATTATAATGGTGAGTTAATCTCTTGTTTATGAATTTTGTCACGATATTTGGCAGAGTAAGCTTTCCCAAGAGATTTCCCACCCTCTCTCGCTATCTCTCAATCTCTCTCTCTCTCTCCCTCTCTCTCACACCCACTTTTTCACTCTCTCTCTCTCTCTCTCTCTCTCTATTTACATGTTTCTTTGTCTCTATATCTACGTGTCTATCTGTCTATCTGTCTTTCTGTGTCTGTCTGTCTGTTTGTCTGTCTGTCTGACTATCTGTCTATCTATCTACCTATCTACCTGCCTGCCTGCCTGCCTGCCTGCCTGCCTGTCTGCCTGCCTGCCTGTCTGTCTGTCTGTCTGTCCTTCTCCCCCTCCTCTCTCTCTGTTCTGTCTCCCTCTATGTATGTGCGCTATAATCCAGTGTTCGCCTACAAACCTCATGTGATCTCTCATTTTGACTTGCTGACAGGGCGTGTAATGATTACAGAGGGTGTGTGTGATGCCCGCACATCACTACACTGCTGTGCTGCATGTAAGGTCATGCAAGGTCATGTAAGGTCATGTAATGTCATGCAAGGTCATGTAAGTTCATGACATCATTTTATAGAAATACATCATCATGTCACATCACAACGAAATTCTCCTGAGTAGTCTCTTATAGATAATTGTAAATTTATTCGTAAATAAATGCAAGTAGGTAGGTCAGGCAAAGGTAAACGAATAGTATAGGTAATTTATATAAGTAATTTATATAAGTAATATAGATACAGATACTAGGTAATATATGAATATCAAGTGTGGAATATTATTCTTTAACGAGGCCGAGTGGGTGATGATAACATGATAGGAGAGAGAAATCATACAATCTAATTCGATTATGCAGTGAATTTCAGTCGTTTGTAATCTAGAAAATCAGTAGGCGTCTTTACTTTAACGACAGTTGTAAAATGATAACTTTATAAACCTAGTAAAAACCAATCTCCACCTATGACTACCACCATCACCATTTCAATATCTGATATTTGTCGTGGTAACTATGACGATTCCACTTTAACATCTGGGGTTGATCGTCATGGTAACCACGGCGACGCCACTCTAATATCCGGCATGGATCGTCATGGTAACCACGGCGACGCCGCTCTAATTTCTGGCATGGATCATCGCGGTAACCGCGACGACGCCGCTCTAATATTCGGCGTGGATCTTCGCCGTAACCATGACGACGCCGGTGACGTTGACCGTGACCGCGAACGTGTCGTCGGGCATCATGTGACCGAAGTCCCAGTCGAGGAAGAGCTCCTCAACGTCGTATCCGCGCTCGTCCGTGAGTCCCAGCTCGCGCAGCGGTGCTGCGTAGTGCTGCGGCGTGCCCTGGTCGTTGCGGTTGAAGATGACGACGGCTCTGCTTCCCTCGGGAACGATCGGGCGCGACCACGCCTCGAGCCCGCCCCGCGCCCGCGGCTGCAGCGGCCGCACCCGCCCCTCCCCGCTCGCACTGCTCCGCTTGAACACGGGGCTTCCCTGGATGCCGAGCGGGTCCTGGTTGACGGCGATGACCTTGGGGTTGATCAGAAGGTCGCGCTGCCAGGGCCGCATGTCGCGAAGGTCGTTCGACATGTACAGCGGCGCGGCGAAGATCGCCCACAGCGCCATCTGCGTCTTCGACTGCTCGTAGCTGAGTCCGAAGTCGCCGATGATGAGCATGTCCGGGTCGTTCCACGCGCCGGGCCGCGCGAGGGGCTGCAGGGTCGACGTGCGCTCGTAGTAATGATCGACGATACTCAGCGTGCTCACCCACGAGTCCTGGATGTCGTCGTACATGCGCCACAGGTTGCAGTGCTCCTGTATGACGCTCCAGTCCGGGTTCGGATCGTACGCGGGCCAGCTGCACGAGTACTGGATCGGGCGGCCGGTCGCGAGAAGGTAATGCGACATTGCGACGTACCCGGCCTGCATGTCCTCGACCCGGCTGTAGCAGCCGTCGAATTTCAACGCGTCGACGCCCCACGCTGCGAACGTCTGCGCGTCCTGCTCCATGTGGTACTGGCTGCCCGGCCAGCCGCCGCATGTGTAGTTGCCGAAGTCGGCGTAGATGGCGAGGCGGAGTCCGCGCCGGTGCATGTAGTCTGAGAGCCAGGCGATGCCGTGGGGGAAGCGCTCGTGGTCGGCGACCAGGTTGCCCGCGGCGTCACGCTCCATCTCAGACCAGCAGTCGTCGATGGCGACCAGGTCGTAGCCTGCCGAGGCGAGAAGGGGAGTGAGCGGGGGTCAGCGAGGGGTCAACCGTGCGGAAATGCTACTCCGCAGACTCACAACTAATCGAGAATGCGACCGTCCCACCGGAAAAAATACTCGTTTTTAAAAAAAATAAAATAATAAAATTTAAATTAATTTAATTAAACTGATTAAAATTTTAATTAGTAAACCTTCAAAATCAAATTTCTTTGTAAATTTTGAAGGTTTACTTTGTTTCATTTAACTAATTTCGATTTCGGCACGCGCGCCCGTAGAGCGGACTTACCTGCGTCGCGGTAACCGTCGGCAACCAGCATGTCTGCCATGTCCGTGAACAGACGCTCGCTGATGCAGTTCGCTGGGTCGTTCACGCAGTCGATGTTGCACCGAAAACGCTGCCAGTTCATCCAGCCCATAGGTGGCGTCCTTGCGAGTCCGTTCTCCAGCGCCCACGTGCCATGGAGTGCTGTCGCTAGCACGAGCACTGCCGCCAGGGGGCGCCACGATTGCATCGTTGTCATCGTCGCTGCTCGTTTTATCAGTACTTATAAGGACTGCAAGAAGGAATGTCGAAACTCGTCATTACCGGTTCACCGGAGTCATCTCAAGTTATTTACTTATTTATTTATTTATTTATTTAGTTATTTTGCTAGTTTATCGTGTAAATTAATTATATATTATATCTATGTAATGTAGTAATTTACTCTTAAGTTTATGGTGTAAAGTTATGATATATTATATCTATGAGCTATGATCTGACAGCAACCCTTATTCGCAGAACAAGCAGCTTGACATTATATATGTTGTGCCTGACATTAGATATGTTGGTAGGCACGTGCCGCGGTATGTGTGCATTCACAGTCTTCGGCACTGTTCATCGCCATGCGCATGCCTAGCAAGATCAGCACTGTATCTCAGTGTATTGACTCATTCATACTCTCCATTATGCAGTCAATAATAATATATTATATCATATATGTGCTATATTATAATATATATTATATAATTATACCACCGTTATTTCACTCGTGTATAAGAAGCGCTTTTTTTACACAACTCAATAAAAAATCAGGAGTGCGACCCTATACACTGGGCTAAGATAAATCTTGCTAATGCTGCCAATTGTTGCTACCGCAAACTTTTCAGAAGGCAACAATATATGGGCGGTGCGGGCCTTAATATACGAGTTTTAAATACGGGTATAGATATATTTGTATATATATATATATATATTATATACTATTATATATATATATAAATCATAGATATGTATGATATCCTAGGTTAATATTCTTTCGCAGCTATTCATGCGTATCTATTCATGTTATTACTACCTGCGCATCATATTCCTTAATTAAATCTGATATCTGTTTTTAGCTGGGGGAGCTATTTCCTAATTAGCAATGCCATAATGG